>NC_073694.1:116653995-116696495 GCF_029784165.1 Wyeomyia smithii
GCCGGGAATGGCTTAAGCCTTCGGTTGCTCAGAAAACGACTAAATCCCAGAAGGTCGCTTTTCGGTCAAAATTTTTTTTCGATATAACACCAGATCTTGACGTTTTATGCATTTTTAAGACAATTGGCATCGAAAAAAAACTTCGATTTTCCCAATTTCCTGTGCTCCTCCCCCAGCCGTTTTTAAAAGTTCGAAAAATCACAACTTTGAACGCTTTGAGCCACCCCTAAATCATGTCCGATTGAGCTGAAATTTTGCACAGATCATTTTTTTGGACTAATGAACAAAATTTACATGGTTGGTTTTTGAAAATCGATGATGAATTTTTTTCATACAAGTATTGCCACCCTAACATACATACTGTATAAAATATGTGCTATATAAAAACATATGAAATTTTCATAGTTTAGTAAGCTTAGTTTCTAATTGTGTGGTGGAGCCCTTCCTGTGCTCTTCAAGAATCTATAAAATAAAGTTTGCGAAAAATTTACGTATTTGTAGAAAAAGAAAATTTTCTGTCATTTAGCAAGTTTTGAATTTTTGGGTGACTAATCAAAGAAATTCTTCGTATATCATAGTATTTTAGTGCCAACACATTGAGGAAACGTACAATTAGTATAATTATTCATTTGTTACTGACGAGTTATTTTTGGTTTTCGAACAAAATATGAGATTTTTCTCGGGTCACGCAGTTTATAGACAGCCCATTGTCATTACAACACTTTTCTCTTATGACAAAATCCTCTGCAGTAGAAAATCAACAATTTCCCACCAAGTAAATAGTTTTGGCCGCAAATCTGCATTTCCCGACCAAGGGATAGGCAACTTTTCTTCTACTCCTGTCATTATCGAACAGTTATGAGCAAATGGGTGTTCAGCAAATATCTTATAATACCAATATAGTTCACTCCAAAATTTCGCTGCCACACGGACGCTAATTCCCTTAGTTTCTAAGTCATAGTTGATTGTAAAAAGCATATTTTTCATCATAACGCGGGAGTGTACTGTCAAAAGCAATAACATAGAGACCCTGAACTACTCCGTCATGCCTGATTAGTTCATAGCCTACTATTCAGTGATGAAAAAGTGCTTTTTACAATGAACTAAGACTTAGAAACTAAGGGAATTAGCGTCCGTGTGGCGGCACCTTAAGATGCCCACCATGCTTGGGCGAAAAAGGCAAAAAGAATTTGCTGGTTGGCGAAAAGTGCTTGCTTCTATAACCAGGATCAAGAACAATAACAATACCTCAATTATCTTATTGTTATTCGATGGAGAATATCCGCTACTTTCCAATATTATTTGCTGTTATGGATGGTGAGCACAAGTGAGCCCTACACGTTAGGCTGCTAGAACCGTGCCAGCCGTGTTCAATGCAAACAAGCGGTGATATAGGAATAATAGCCGCAAGCCTGTGGCAAGGGTGCATAACCAACCAGGCCACCAGAAGTGGTATATGATAAAAACGATAAACCAAGCGAAAATGTACCATTGAGTATGTTTTGGTGTAACAAAAGGACTCTAATTTGATAAGTTTCCAGAAATCTAAAAAGTCTAGGCTTATATTTTATTAGAACTACATTGCCATGCCCAAGAAGGACACAACTTATCACAGAGATTTAGTTCGTGTTGCATGTCCCTACAGGCGTAGTATATGTATGCAGAATATCATGATTTATTAAGGGGTGAAACCCATGAGAAAAATTTTCATACGTGTTGCCTTCAAAATCCGTGATATCCGTGATATTAACTATCAATTAGGTAGAGGTCGCGGTAAAAACCCACGAATTTTCCGCCCCGGGTATCACCCGGTCACGCTACGCCACTGAGCCAAGTGTAATTTTTATCTGGTCGATAAATAAATACGAAACGAAAACATGAAAACTGTTTAAATTCTTATTGGAATAACTATACTTTTTATCGACTGTTAGTTTACTCAGAGGAACTCCTCTTATTGGAATAACAATTTAAAATGTTATTTTTCGGAAAACTGTAATATAAATGCATGAGCATCACTAAAATGTGTTGACATTTTCAGACATGAGCACTACCGATAACTATTGATCATTTGATTCAATTTAACTAATTACTGTGTCGTTATGCAAGTTTTTGGTATGGGTAGAGTACTATGCATGGTACCAACCAACACTCGAATGAATTCTTTGCATGGAGTGTTTTACTGAAAACCAATATAAATTTACATAATTTAAAATAAATTAATCTAATCAGAGCGATAAATTTAAAATATATATTTTTTCATTAAGGCGGTTTTGAAAAGGTCTAAATTCTCTGCTCCAAAACTTTTCTATTGAATATCGATAATTATAATTGGCATTTGAACGAGATGTTTTTTACTGATATTTATTTTAATGGCGAATACTTGCCAATCGATAATGTACCAATAGCTTGGGATATGAAACGTATCAGAAGTGAATGCTAAATCTGTTTGTATCAAAAACACTCAATTTACACTGTTCTAGTCGTCTAAAATCATGTTTATGAATAAGAGGTACCATTCACTACACGAAAACCCCAAAACCCTAAAATGGGTAATGACTAAACAATTGAGAATATTAATTGATCAATTGGCTTTCGAGAATCCGCTCGTTGAATCAAATAACAATTATTCATTAGAATTATTCAAACTTTTTAGCATTTAACTATGACCCTGGTTTTATGCTATCACATCCCTGTCACGAACGTCATCCCCATACATTTTGCTTGAAGCCGTTTTTCTCTGGCTCTATGGCTCAATTATACGTCAAGAGGCTGTCAATGCTTGCGAAACAGCCGAATAAGCTCCGTCCATGCGAGATCAACTGTGGCTGCAAGTGGTGTGTAGAAATGCATGAAGCGAAAAATGACTGTTTCGTTTTGAACGTTTTATGGATTTTGTGCAGGACATAAATGGTCACGTTCAAACATGTTTCATCACGTTCCGGAGAGCCCTACATTCAATATAGTTAGAAGCACGCAAAAAATCCGTACAGTAACACATGCGGCACAATGAACAGAGCTTATGATCATATTTTCAACACTAGCGCCATCATCATCGGCGGCGGCTTCAGGAAACAGTTGTCATGACATCGGTCTGTATGCTATGCGAAATCGAAGCAAAAGTTGTGCGAAATGAGAGCACGTTAGTTGATTAAAGCTTGAACGTTCTATAGAAAATTTAATTTTTTTCACGTTATATTTGAACGTAATATTTATGTTTCTTTACAGGAATTTTAAGATGTAGGGTTGTCATCATTATCATCATCATCATCCTCGATTAATACAAATGAAAGCAGATAACGGTTTTTAGCACATAAAGTGTAAAACATATACAATTTCCCACTGTTGATAATGCAAAATACAGAATCATTCTGAACCATTTAAATTTATACGTTAAATGATATAAACTTAAAGCTTCGAATATCAATACGCATGCAAATTAACAATATATTCATTTACATTGCATGTAAATATAATGCCACACGGAATATTACATGGTTTCCAATGCTTCATTTATGTGCATTTACACAAATGTAAATTTGTTTACTGTGTATATATCTTCTAACGAAAAAAAAAAACAAATTTTCCGAAATGAGAACTAATCCGTTAGTTTTCAAAATGATTACGGAATAATTATTTTCTATTGCATCGTAAAGCCATTGTGACAATAACGAAAACTGTCACGCGCTACCTACCATCTAACAACACATGTGTCCGTATTTTAAACTGCCAAAAATTCATATGAAAACTTATTTTTATCATACTCGGTATCAATATTCAACAATAGATTTTTTTTCAATAATGTACCACCATTAGACTTCAAGTAATCAAAAGTTGAGCTAATTTCACGTAATATTGACGTGGTTTATAACCATCCAACTTTTGCGTGCATAGTAACACTCCAACTATCCGCTAGTTAATGATATTGCATTTCGATGTCGAGATATTTGCAGGGGTAATCAAACAAAATGATTTTTCATGTTATTACCTCGTAGTAACATTTACAAATGCTCGAAACGGTTGGAATAGATGCAATTTATATGGCTTTTTTTTGTTCATCTATAATTTATTTGACACGGCACAAATACAATTTAATGTTTAACGGCGCCAATTATATCTGGTAGCTTACTTTCTAAAGTATCTTAATAACTAAAAAAAAATTTTTTATCCTCGCTGCCGACTACGAGCTGAAACTAAATCTCACTTAAAGCTAGAATATTTTGCATTAAAAGCACTGGTTTACTGTATGATGGTTTTCATTGCCAAAGGTAAGCACATGTTCCGCTGCTGGGCCAAGATATTACGGACTGGCATATTGGGTTGTCTCCCTCGGGCCTTGAGAGTATCGTGCGGGTCTGATTGCTGTTTCCGGATCCGGGGTCTTAACGTGTTCTTGTCGTTAGGCTGGATGCAGGCGGAAGGGGGTAGGACTAAACTGGGGCGTGGATGGATTTCAGGAAAACGTATATAAGGGACATGTAGGATAGGTCACGGCTCGCCAAGACATCATGAACAGGAACAGCCGACTGCCTACCTTCGGCCTGCAGGGAAGCTATTAATTTAGACCTGGCGTCACGGTGTACAGGGCACGACCAAACAACGTGCTCTATGTCGTGATAACCTTCACCACAGGCACAGATACCACTTTCCCCGAGCCCAACACGACGGAGATGCGCGTCAAATCTATAGTGATTGGACATAAGCCGGGACATCACGCAAATGAAATCCCGACCTACATTCAACCCCTTGAACCACGGGTTCGTCGACACCTTGGGGATTATGGAATGTAACCACCTTCCCAGTTCCCCTCTGGTCCAAGCATTTTGCCAACTGATGATCGTATTCTGACGTACAAATGAGAAAAATTCATTAAAGGCAATTGGTCTTTCATAAATTCCACCGTTTGTTGCGCCCACCTTAGCCAAAGAGTCCGCTTTCTCATTGCCCGGTATCGAGCAGTGAGAAGGGACCCACGCTAAGGTAATCTGAAACGATTTTTCGGATAAAGCACTCAGATGTTCCCGTATTTTCTCCAGGAAATACGGAGAGTGCTTAACATCTTTCATCGATCGGAGAGCCTCAATGGAACTGAGACTGTCCGTAAAGATGAAATAATGGTCCGTGGGCATTTTTTCGATAATCCCTAGGGTGTACTGAATTGCAGCCAATTCTGCGACGTAAACAGAAGCAGGATTATCAAGCTTATGGGAGACGGTTAAACTGTTATTGGGAATACCGAAGCCAGTGGACCCATCAAGAAGTGATCCGTCAGTGTAGAACATATTGTCGCAGTTGATGTTTCGATATTTATTGGAAATATTACAAGGTATACAGCCCTAGGGGTTGTATGGAATGGTGACGTAGGACTAAATATTTAATATATGCTAAACTAAATATTATCATATGCTGCGCTTAACTGTTCATAGGTAACACTACCGTTTATTTTTGATAGTCGTTATTTTAAAACTAACGATGCATGAATACATGAAAATTTTACACTAGTAGTAGTTGCGAAAATTCTCATAACTCTTATCTTCAAGCATCTATTGTTCTGAAAAGAACCGATTCCATAATATTCAGTTAAAAGTTCGTGCTACAGAACGCTGATAATCGCACCATGAATATTTTGAGTTGACTCGTATGCAGCTCTCGTTTCTCAATGTCGCGTACCTTTAACAGCTGCACTGCTCTCGCTTATGTGTAACAAACTAAACTGAAGCTGAATTTTCTACACGCAGTCTTTTGTATCGAGTTCAGAGCAGATTTTTGCAATTAAGGCGTGGCTACGTAGCTTCGAGAAAGAGGAACAAACCAAAACACCTTCGATACTACTAAGTGATTTTCATAAGCATCAAAAGAAAGGTTTTGCTTTCCCGATGCGCAAATCACTCTGGTTCTTAGATTAACTAATTTTCGTTTCTAACATTTGACTGATAACGGTGTTCGAGTGAACACAAACAAACAATTAAACCGGAAAATCACTCAATTTAGCTGTGCAAATTCTTGAAATGAGGGTTATATCTTGTTGTGATAAACTATTCATAGGTAACACTACCGTTCATATTTGGTGCGTCCTGGTCGTTATTGTAAAAATGATTATTTAGAAATAGATAAAAATTTCACACTAGTAGTAGTTGTGAAAATTCTCGTAACTCTTATCTTCATCATCTTATAGTTCTGAAAAGAACCGATTTCATAATCTTCAGCTCGAAATGTAGCTACAGAATGCTGATGATCACACCACCACCGGTAGCATCGATTATTTTGTTGGCCGCGTATAAAATTTGCTCTCCGCTGTGCCCTCCAGCAGCTGTGCCAGCAAAATATCCTGCAGCGTACGATGGTTATTGTTGCTGCCGTGTGCAGAGTACAGGTAACATGCTCCGCGGTGCCTGGAAGTTGACTCGTATGCAGCTCTCGTTTCTCAATGTCGCAAAGCTTTAACGGCTGCACCGCACTCGCTATTGTGGAACAAACTAAACTGAAACTGAATTTTCCACACGCAATCTTTTGTATCGAGTTCAGCGTAGATTTTTACCATTAAGGCGTGGCCACGTAGCTTATAGAAAGAAAGAGAAACAAACCAATACATCTTCAATACTACTGAGTGATTTTCATAAGCATCAAAAAAAAGTTTTTGCTTTCCCGCTGCGAAAATCACTCTGGTTCTTAGACTAACTAATTTTCGTTTCTTATGTTTGACTGATAACGGTGTTCGAGTGAACACAAACGAACAATTAAACCGGAAAATCACTCAATTTAGCAGTGAAAATTCTTTAAATGAGGGTTATGTCTTGTTGCTATAAACTATTCATAGGCAACGTTACCGTTTATCTTTGGTGCGCCCTGGTCGTTATTGTAAAACTGATTATTGAGAAATAGATGGACATTTCACACTAGGAGTAGTTGTGAAAATTCTCGTAACTCTTATCTTCAAGCATTTATAGTTCTAAAAAGAACCGATTCGATAATCTTCAGCTCGAAATGTATGCCACAGAATGCTGATAATCACACCACCACCGGTAGCATCGATTATTTTGTTGGCCGCGTATAAAATTTGCTCTCCGCTGTGCCCTCCAGCAGCTGTGCCAGCAAAATATCCTGCAGCGTACAATGGTTATTATTGCTGCCGTGTGCAGAATACATGTAACATGCTCCGCGGTGCCTGTAAGTTGACTCGTTTGCAGCTCTCGTTTCTCAATGTCGTAAAGCTTCAACAGCTGCACCGCACTCGCTATTGTGGAACAAACTAAACTGAAGCTGAATTTTCCACACACAATCTTTTGTATCGAGTTCAGCGTCGATTTTTACCATTAAGGCGTGGCCACGTAGCTTATAGAAAGAAAGAGAAACAAACCAATACATCTTCAATACTACTGAGTGATTTTCATAAGCATAAAAAGAAAGTTTTTGCTTTCCCGCTGCGAAAATCACTCTGGTTCTTAGATTAACTAATTTTCGTTTCTTATGTTTGACTGAAAACGGTGTTCGAGTGGGCACAAACATACAATTAAACCGGAAAATCACTCAATTTAGCAGTGAAAATTCTTGAAATGAGGGTTATGTCTTGTTGTGATAAACTATTCATAGGCAACACTACCGTTTATTTTTGGTGCGCCCTGGTCGTTATTGTAAAAATGATTATTGAGAAATAGATGGACATTTCACACTAGTAGTAGTTGTGAAAATTCTCGTAACTCTTATCTTCAAGCATTTATAGTTCTGAAAAGAACCGATTCGATAATCTTCAGCTCGAAATGTATGCTACAGAATGCTGATAATCACACCACCACCGGTAGCATCGATTATTTTGTTGGCCGCGTATAAAATTTGCTCTCCGCTGTGCCCTCCAGCAGCTGTGCCAGCAAAATATCCTGCAGCGTACGATGGTTATTGTTGCTGCCGTGTGCAGAATACAGGTAACATGCTCCGCGGTGCCTGGAAGTTGACTCGTATGCAGCTTTCGTTTCTCAATGTCGCGTACCTTTAACAGCTGCACTGCTCTCGCTTATGTGTAACAAACTATACTGAAGCTGAATTTTCCACACGCAGTCTTTTGTATCGAGTTCAGCGTAGATTTTTACCATTAAGGCGTGGCCACGTAGCTTATAGAAAGAAAGAGAAACAAACCAATACATCTTCAATACTACTAAGTGATTTTCATAAGCATCAAAAGAAAGTTTTTGCTTTCCCGCTGCGAAAATCACTCTGGTTCTTAGATTAACTAATTTTCGTTGCTAATATTTGACTGATAACGGTGTTCGAGTGAACACAAACAAACAATTAAACCGGAAAATCACTCAATTTAGCAGTGAAAATTCTTGAAATGAGGGTTATGTCTTGTAGTGATAAACTATCCATAGGCAACACTACCGTTTATTTTTGGTGCGCCCTGGTCGTTATTGTAAAAATGATTATTGAGAAATAGATGGACATTTCACACTAGTAGTAGTTGTGAAAATTCTCGTAACTCTTATTTTCAAGCATTTATAGTTCTGAAAAGAACCGATTCGATAATCTTCAGCTCGAAATGTATGCTACAGAATGCTGATAATCACACCACCACCGGTAGCATCGATTATTTTGTTGGCCGCGTATAAAATTTGCTCTCCGCTGTGCCCTCCAGCAGCTGTGCCAGCAAAATATCCTGCAGCGTACAATGGTTATTATTGCTGCCGTGTGCAGAAAACAGGTAACATGCTCCGCGGTGCCTGGAAGTTGACTCGTATGCAGCTCTCGTTTCTCAATGTCGCAAAGCTTTAACGGCTGCACCGCACTCGCTATTGTGGAACAAACTAAACTGAAGCTGAATTTTCCACACGCAATCTTTTGTATCGAGTTCAGCGTAGATTTTTACCATTAAGGCGTGGCCACGCAGCTTAGACAAAGACAAACAAACCAAAACACTTTGTTGAGTCAAAATATGTAGGCAGTGGAATTTATTTCATCCATGTTATTGTTATCTGAGCTTGGGAAGCAAGCCAAGAACAAGGGAAATGTATGGGAAAGCTTGACTTTGGAACTTTTCACCTTTTTCCACCATTAAGCAGTAAAGCAACAATGTTGAACATAATATCAAAAAATTGTTACCCATTTTATCTATCCACCGAAATATAAATGACTAAGATGCATTAAGTCGTTCGCTTGCTATAACCGTTTGAAATCTGACGCAACATTTGCCAGTTTCATTTTCACAAAGTGTAATCTAGTATAGAAATCAAAGACGTAGTCCGTAGTGATCCGGGATTCCACGAGTTTCTTCTATCATGGATGTATCGAAAAACACAGTAGAATCAGAAGTATTTGATAAGTCGACACGATTTGGAATATTCGAAGAAGGGTTAATATTATGGGACATGTGATTGAAATACAATGTCATAAAACGGGTTTGAGAATTAAGTTCGATTAACCTTTCAAAATTTTCAATCACAGGACGGTTCAAGACCTTACATTTGATAAGAAGGCGAGAAGACAGGCTCCAGAAGCGGTTTTTCAATGGTAGACCTCCAAACTCATCGTATGGGTCGACTGCATGCAACCCAAGGCGATACGCAAACAACGATATTGTATTCGCTCCAGTTTGATCAAATGTGTGTTTGCTGCGGAGCGGAAGCAGAAACACCCGTACTCAATGACAGACAATATCGTTGTTTGGT
The DNA here is from genome assembly GCF_029784165.1 of Wyeomyia smithii. Classification (NCBI taxonomy): domain Eukaryota; kingdom Metazoa; phylum Arthropoda; class Insecta; order Diptera; family Culicidae; genus Wyeomyia; species Wyeomyia smithii. The sequence continues at coordinate 116,663,649 of NC_073694.1, forward strand.
AAAGCCTTATAAGGTCTCCTGGGTGGACTCCCCACCATTGTCCGGTTGTTGTACGAAGAAAATTCACTCTTTGTTGACATTTTTTCATCAGATACCTAACGTGACAACCCCAGGTGCCTTTAGAGTCGAACCAGACACCATGATATTTGTGTACCAAAACCTGAGAAATCGTTTTACCCATTAATTGTGTTTGAAGCTGAGCAGGTTCATGCTTCCTAGAAAAAACTACTATCTCAGTCTTCTCCGGAGAGAATTCGATACCTAGCTGTAAAGCCCAAGCAGACAAATTGTCCAAGGTATCTTGCAATGGTCCTTGCAAATCGGCAGCTTTGGCTCCTGTAACAGAGATTACACTGTCGTCTGCAAGTTGTCTTATCGTGCATGAATTTGCCAGACATTCGTCGATGTCATTTACATAAAAGTTGTAAAGAAGGGGGCTTAAACATGAGCCCTGGGGAAGACCCATGTAGCTAATGCGAAAAGTTGCCAAATCGCCGTGCGTAAAAGGCATGTGCTTTTCGGACAGCAAATTGTGCAAAAAATTGTTCAAAATTGGAGAAAATCCTTATCGGTGAAGTTTACCCCAAAGAATGTCAATAGAAACGGAATCAAAAGCCCCCTTAATGTCCAAGAACGCAGACGCCATTTGTTCTTTGCGAGCATACGCCAGCTGAATATCTGTTGAAAGCAACGCAAGACAATCATTCGTCCCTTTGGCACGGCGGAAGCCAAATTGAGTATCTGATAGTAGACCATTTGATTCGACCCAGTGGTCTAAACGACGGAGTATCATTTTTTCCATCAATTTCCGGATACAGGATAGCATTGCAATCGGCCAATAAGAGTTGTGATCAGAAGCTGGTTTCCCTGGTTTTTGGATGGCGATCACCTTCACTTGCCTCCAATCCTACGGTACAATGTTTTGCTCCAGGAACTTAATGAACAAGTTCAACAAGCGCCTCTTGGCATTCCCGGTAGATTCTTCAACAAGTTGAATTTGATTCTATCTAACCCAGGTGCGTTATTGTTACAGGACAGGAGGGCAACTGAAAATTCTGCCATCGTAATAGGTGATTCTATCGCGTCGTGACCCGGAGACGTATCTTGAACAGCATTTTTTCGCAAGTTTTGCGCAGGAACAGAGTCCGGACATACTTTCCTGGCAAAATCAAATATCCACCGACTTGAAGACTCCTCGCTTTCGTTGACCGTTACGCGATTCCGCATTCTTCGGGCTGTGTTCCAAAGAGTGCTCATCGATGTCTCCCTCGACGTCTCGTTCACGAACCGACGCCAATATCCGCGTTTCTTTGCTTTAGCCAGGCTTTTAAGCTTGGTATTAAGCTCCGAATACCGTATATAGTCGTCGGGTATACCTCCCTTCTGGAAGGCCAAAAACGCGTCGGATCTTTGCGTGTAGACATCGGAGCACTCTTTGTCCCACCACGGAGTTGGAGGCCGCTCTTTGATCGTTACGCCGGGATATTTCTTCGTTTGGGCTTGCAACGCGGCGTCGAAAATCAAGCCCGCGAGGAGGTTGTATTCTTCAAGTGGTGGGTGATGTTGAATCGACTCGACCGCTTTTGAAATCATTTCCTCGTATAACTTCCAATCGACATTCCGTGTGAGGTCATACGGAATGTCAATTGGTCGCATGCGAGTTGAACCGTTAGTAATTGAAATAAGAATAGGCAGATGGTCGCTACCGTGAGGATCGAGGATTACCTTCCATGTGCAATCCAACCGTAGCGACGTCGAACATAAGGATAGATCCAAAGCGCTTGGGCGCGCTGGAGGTTTCGGGATACGTGTCATTTCACCGTTGTTCAAAATAGTCATGTCGAAGTCATCGTAAAGATTATAGATTAAAGAGGAGCGGTTATCATTGTAGGGGGAACCCCAAGCCACACCATGAGAGTTGAAGTCTCCCAAAATCAAACGTGGCGAGGGAAGAAGTTCTATTAAATCAAAGAGCAACCGTTGCCCAACCTGTGCTCTGGGAGGAATATATATTGAGGCAATACAAAGCTCTTTACCTTGTATGGTCATTTGACATGCGACAACTTCGATGCCTGGAATCGAGGGGAAATTAATACGATAGAAGGAATAGCACTTTTTAATCCCTAAAAGTACTCCTCCATATGGGGTGTCTCGATCAAGGCGAATAATATTAAAATAATGGAAGTTGAGATCAATATTTGAAGTAAGCCAAGTTTCACAAAGGGAAAATGCATCGCATTTGTTTCTATTTATTAAAACTTTAAATGAATAAATTTTTGGTAAAATACTTCTACAATTCCACTGTAAGACAGAGATAGAATCCTTCGTATACGCAGATGAATTAGGCATCGAAGGATACAATCGCTGCAAGGAGGGGCCATTGGGCAGTCAACTGCTTCAAAAATGATCTAACTGTTGGGAGGAATGCTGTAAGAAAAAATTTAATTGGATCGGGTATATTGAAAGTTTCAAAAATCCAGTCCACAATGTCAGAAAATTTCACTAATCCAGAGTTTGTTTAATCAACTGGGAGTGCAAAAGGAACAACTGGGGTTTTAGATGTTCCTGGCAGTGCTGGGAACTCCTTCTGGGACTTTAAATTTGCAAGCCCAGGAGGAGTTTGCTTCGGTTTTTCCGCAGCACTGTTTGGTTTGTTTGTAACTTTCATTTCACTTTGGGAAATCTTAGGACCTTTTCGGGGAAGTTTAGGAGAGGAAATATTTTTCCTCTTTCTAGATGCCCCAGGATTGGCATAAGTTGTTCCCGCTGGTGAATCGTCAGAATCGGTTTCATCAGAGGACAACAGATCAAAGGGGTTCGATGTTATGGTAGAAGTGGTCACGGTCTTCTTCAGCATCTCAGCGTAAGATCGCTTTGAACGCTCCTTAAGTGACCGCTTGATTTTATCTCTGCGCTGCATGTACACCGGGCATGTGGAGAGCTCATGCTGATTTTCCCCGCAGTGAATACATTTTTCAGCATTTACACTGCAAGAATCGTCCGCATGAGTTTCTCCACACTTGCTACATCGTGCCTTATTGCAGCAGTAGGCGGCTGTGTGGCCTAGCTGCTTGCAATTGGTGCAATTCATAACACGGGGTACGTACAATCACTCAGGCAGACGAACCCGATCGATCGAGACGTGGCTAGGGAGAGCAGATCCGGCAAACGTAACACGAAACGAGTCTGACGGAGTGTACACTTTTGTGCCGTTGACAAGAGACACAGACCGCAATTGCTTGCAATCTATGATCTTTACTTTTACGTCGTGACACAAAGCATTTTTGAAGCAGTCAAAACCGCTTGCCAAGATACACTCGACCGACAGACTCGAATCGGTTATGACCCCGTTGATCTCCACGTCTCGTGCGGGTATATAAACGCGATACTCGCGTGTGAAAAGCTCGGAGCGAGCAATAGCGTTGGCCTGTTCCAGGTCGCTGACCACGACACGGAGCTTGTTGGGTCTGACCTTGGAGATTTCGGTCACGGCCTTGTACCCCTCCGTCAGGTATTTCGAAATCTGCAGGATGTTTAACGGTTTCGATTTCGGTCCTGCTTTTGGCCGAAAGAAAACAGTAAAGCTGCCCTGAGATCCGTCCGGGTAATCCGTCCGGGCCTGGGGCGAGGGGGGACTGGAGAATTAACAGAGGAAGGGTTGGCAGGAGGGACAGGGTCGGAAGGGTTCGGGGATGGTGGCACGGGAGGCGAGGGATCTACATCCATCACGCTAAAACTAGCGCACTAGCGCCGACAGAACACGTACCTCTTCACTTCTCCTTTCAGCAGGGTTGGTTGTCCGAACGGTCGAAGCTGCAGCCGTTACAGCCAGCAGCACCAATACAGCAGCTCCAAACAGCCACCAGCAGCGAGCCGGGTGTGTGATCACTCAGCACAGCGACACAACTCGCTGTCAACTGTTGGCTTCTTCTTTTTCCTCCTTTGTGTTGAGATTCTCGTCCACTGCTGTAGCACAAATCACTTAGCAGCCAAATCGGCTTACGCACCAGCAAACAGCCACGATGCGAAACAGTTGCACAAAGGCGGGCGACCTTGAACCTTCTCTCGACCAGGCAAACAATGCCAACACTTGCTCGCGCGTCTTTTGTTTTATATTCTATCGGAGCGATCACCAAACACATCCGATACTGATGCGTGTTCGGCACAGAATGTATTTATATGGCTTTATGAACAACGTATTTCAAATCAACAAAGTTCTATTAATCTTAACTGTGTCAAAAACTGCGTGACTTTCCATGCTAATTGACGCATGAGTAAATATACCTATTGAATCGATTACATTTTGGATCTTTTTGCAATTATGTTATAAAATCTGTTAGTTGAAAGGTTGCATCATCTTCTTTATTACATTAAAAATAGCCTTTGTGCATTATATCTCTTTTTTTTGTAATCAGATACTTATTTCTTCCTAAATGCTTTTCCTGGACATCGACGAATAATTTAATGAAAAAAGAATCACATGTTATCGCTTTAAATTTTGATTTAGAGGCAAATTGAGCAAAAAAGTCATAATTTTGCATGTTTTACGTAGTTTTATGAATAATAACTCAATTTTCAGTAATCATTTCCATATATTTTTTCTTTAGTAAAAAAGCCTTAATGTTACCGTTTATTTTTCCAATTTTTTTTTAAATGATGGTGAACACTGTACACCTCAGAAACGGAGGGAATAATTTGATTAGGATCAACTGCATTACGAAATTCCATTTTTATATAGTAAAAGAAAGATAAATTTTTGTATAGCGATTTCTTCGATAGATTTTGTAGTTTTAATCACACAATAAGTATAAATATGCAAGGGGAAAACACTATGTCAACGCACTCAATTGATTTCATATGCTCTTAGAATGAATAACACAAACAAAGAAGCAACACAACCATACATTTTAAATTTTACTATAAATTGTTTAAAAAATTGAGAAGAGATTGTTTTGTAACGTTCTTCATCCATCTATACCAAAAAAAAAAAAGTTCGACAGTTAGTAGTTTTGGGTAAAATAATCAAAGATCAGAAATGAAAATAGCAACTATTGAATATTTGGCAAAAAAGCAAAAATCTAGAATAACCCTCATATTTTTATTATCTTATCAGAAAATGTATTTTGTCCTTTTTGTTGTTTAAATTCTACACAGGAATTTATTCCTTACATTCATGCTGTCTCAAATAGAACAACAGCACCGATAAACATCCGAGCAACTGAAAGAAAACTGGAGTTTGGGTCGAGTTCGGCTTATCCATCCGATATTTTTACTCCCCATTATAAGGATAAATATATAAATAAAAAATCACCCCGTGTATTGTTTTCCAGATAAGAGAATTGCACTGTCAAACCAGAATGATAAATTGCGCCACCATTTCCATACAACGATCACTGAGGGTAAGCAAGTGCTAACGGCATCAGCGGCGTCCGTATAGCTCTAGACTTAGAAAAGAACCAACTCGAAAAAAATGATAATGCGTAGAGGGGAAAACTGTTTATTCGATCCAGGTCAGATCTGTACGACGCCTGTCATGTATAAACGCAGTCTGTGATAACAAAATTTCTATTATAGATAAAAAAACGCATTATAACAAATGTTTAAGTATGCCAATTGAAAACAAGTTTAATGCAGTTGCATACGGCCATACGCGTTGGTTGCATTATTTAAATTATTCCTATATTCAATTTTGCGAATGTCTTCTGAGTACCTAACAAGAACGCAACATATAAATCCACGGAATTGAAAAGTTCAATAAAAATAATTAGAAAAAATAGGTGGAACAACATATTTGGTTTCCAAAGAACCTTCATCAAATATTCATGTAGATGTTTATTGAGTTGTACTTTATAATCATTATTATAAAGTACCTTCATTGGTGCAATTAATTTTATATAGTGAAAAACCTAAATTAATCCACCTAGCGGTCAGACCCAGGCTTTCTCATTCAAACTTTTATTTGTAAAAATAGATTTACATGAACGCTTCAATCCAATAAATGTGTATTCACTCTTAAAAAATATTGATGTTGTAATCTATACATATAAAAATGCAATCCGGTCTGTCTGTCTGTCTGATCCATATAGGCTCGAAAATTACCGAGCCGATCGGCGTGAAAATTTGTATGTTGGGGTTTTTGGTGCCGATAAAGGTTCCCATAATAGTTTGAGACCCCTCCCTTTTCTGGAAGGGAGGGGTCCCATACAAATGAAACATAAATTTCTGCACAACTCAAGAACAAACCAAGCAAATGAAACCGAATTTGACATGTAGATGTTTTAAGGGGTAAAAAATATGTTCATAATGTTTTGACACCCCTCCTTCTTTTGGAAGGGAGGGATGCCATACAAATGAAACACAAATTTCTGCACATCTCGAGAGCTAACCAACAAAATGGAACCAAATTTGGCAGGTGAATGTTTTAGTGGGTAAAAATATGTTCCATAATCGAGCTTAGGCAACATTTTGGATTGTAAGATAGCAACTTCCGGTTTCTGGAAATCAGCCTAAAATGGACGATTCCCGTTAAATATGAGTATCTCCGGAACCAGAAAGTTGCACAGAAGCTAAAAATTGATCACAGACACAATCTTGAATTTTAAGATGGTGACTTCCGGTGTCTGGCAAACAGCCGGAAATGTCCAAATACCATTCAATATGAATGTTTTCGGAACCAGAATTACGCCCAGATGACAGAAATTGATTTCACAGGCAATTTTAAAGTTCAAAATGACGACTTTTGGTTTCTGAAAAACAGCCCAAAGTAACCAAATACCACCCAATATGAGTATCTCCGGAGCCAGAATGTTGCAAGAACACCACTATGAATTGTAGGATGGCAACTTCTGGTTCCTGGAAAACAGCCGAAAATGGCCGATTTCCGTCTGACATGAGTATCTCCGGATCTAGAATGATACACAGCAGCTAAAATCGACCACACATCCCATTTTGGATTCTAGGTTGGCGACTTCCGGTTCCTGGGAAACAGCCGAAAATGATCGAATATCACCCAATATCGGTGTTTCTTCAACCAGAACGACGCTCAGAGGCTAGAAATTATCTCAAATACCATTTTGAAATCCAAGATGGCGACTTCCGGTTTGTGAAAAATAGCCTAAAATAACCAAATACCATCCAATATGAGTATATCTGGAACTAGAATGATGCAATGAGCTAACAATTGACCTCAGGCACCATTTTGAATTGCTAAATGGCAACTTTTATGAAACAGTCGAAAATGACCGAATAATACTCAAGATGAATATTTCTGTAATCGAGATGATGCACAGAAACCAAACATTGACCCTGGTCACCATTTTGAATTTAAAGACGACCACTTTTAGTTTCTGGAAAACAACCAAAATAACTAAATACCTCCAAATATGGGTATTTCCGGTGTCAGATTGATGCCAGAAAATCTGCTTAAATTGACCGAATACCACCGAATATGAATATATTCAGACTTAAGGCGATGTACAGAAGCCAAAAGTCGAGGATATTGTCATTTCGATAAACCCAATCATTTCAAACGATTTGATATTTGACTTTGATCTTATCCTATGGCCGATTCCTCGTGTATTTGCAGACATTTAACACATCGCAAGGAATCAATTAAATTGGAACGTTCAAATAGTACGATACCACATTCAAATTATGTTGAGGCCACATATATCGATCAAAGCAGGTATAGTGTTAAATAGTCTTTGAATTTCTTCGCTTTCCATAACTTTTGAGCCACATATCAAATTGTTATGAAGTTTGTTATTTGTAAGTTCGAGAGATGACTCGTTCGTATGACACTAGTTATGTTCAAATAAGTCATGTAATCTTTGAGATAATAGACTTTCGTTGTTTTATTAACAATTTAATACATAACGGTTGCTTAAGTTCGATTATAATCAAATGAAATGAGAACGTATACGGCAGCCAAACTTTGAAACCACGTGTTCAATCATAATTTATCGGTTACCCCTTTACTAGCTCGTTCATTTTATATCAATATTGTTCAAATTGGTTGTGTAGTTTCTGAGATAATGAAGTTTCGTGATTTTCACATTTCGATACATTACAAACGAAGTTACAGTCCGCTTACAGTAAAATTCAATAGGATGTTATGAGGCAGCTATACATTTCATTTGACACTAATTTTGTGGAAATCGGGTCAGCCATCTTTGAGAAAATTGAGCGAGTCCAAGTAGTCTTCGGAATATATTCCTTTTCATAGCCTGATTTCACATTTTTAAACATAACAGGCAAAGTAATAGTCCGATTGCAAAACAAATCAACAGGGTCTTATGGGGCAACTAGTCCTTCCATTTGACACTGATTTTATGAAAATCGGTTCAGCCATCTCTGAGAAACATGAGTGAGATTAAACAGTCTTCAGAACACGTTTCTTTTCATAACTTTTGAACCACAAGTCCAATCTTCATAAAATTCAAAAGTTAAGGGTTTTTTAGGTAGCCCGTTCATTTGAAATCAATTTTGTTCAAATCGGTTGTGTAGTTTTCGAGATAATGATGTTTAGTGATCTTCACATTTTGATACATAACCTCCAAACTAAACATCCGATTACAATAAAATTGAATAGGGTCTTATGGAACAACAAGACCTTTCATTTGCAATTAATTTCATAAAAATCGGTCCAGCCATTTTGAGAAAAGTGAGTGAGAATAAAAATCTGCACATACACACACACACATACAGAAAATGCTCTGCTCCTCGAGCTGAGTCGAGTGATATATGCCATTCGGCCCTTTGGAGCACTTTTATACTTTCGGTTTTGCAAGTGATTGCTATACCTTTCTAGGAGAAAGGCAAAAATATGTAGTTTTCTCTTACATTTTTCTATACACCTATCTAGTTTCTTCTACCAAGTTTCACTTGTCAATAACAAATTCCATTTGCTTTTTGAATTATCAAGACTCTAATTACTCAGCAGTCTCTTAATAAAAGATGCAAACAATTGACAGTAAGCACTTCGATTTTGTACCTAAAAGGAGGCAATTTTTCATTTCGCGAGTGGAAGATATCGCATTGCAATACGGAGATATTTATGGAGGCAACTAAGCGAGAGTCCGAAGGGGGTAGTTGACTCCGCCTGAGCACTGATCGATTAGTTACGAAAATGTGACGGGCGTGTAACTCTACTACGCATAGGAATCCCCAGCCTAGAAAGGAAGGCTCTCGGTATATTGGTGAACGAATGCCATAGCGGACCTTCGCAGAACATGCCTTCGTGCGCGTACTGTTGAATATCAGGAAGAGTGCTTGGCAGCATTCGGATCCGCAAGATCGACGTTTAGGAGCTCAATTGAGTTCAGCAAACCAGCCTGCTTCGAGAGACTATGCGTCAATTTGAATACGAATCCATGGGGTGACGCGTAGAAGCCAAGAGAGTGTTGGCGCTTGTAGGTTTGGCAAAAAGATATATCCGTCTGGTAGACGCCGCCGGCTAGGTGCATGAGATGATTATCTTCAACGGATTATCGGGGTACACCGAGGCTGTGAACGGTCTGGTAAGCGACCAGTTCGGCTTTCGAAAAGGCAGACCCACGGTGAATGCTATCCTCATCGTCACCAAGCCTGCGAAGATAGCACTTCAGTACAAGAGGAGCAACATTTGCTATTGCTCAATCGTCACGCTGAACGTGAGAAATGCATTCAACAGCGTCTGTTAGGGTTCCAATGCACTTCGGAATCTTACTGTACCGGCGCCGGTGTATAGGATTCTGGAACGTTATTTCCTGACTTGAGTGCTAGTTTACAACACAAATGGAATCAGAAATGCGTCCCCGTTCCTTATATCAGTTGCGATCACTGATTACGGACGACATAACCCTAGAAGTCTACAGCGAATCGATCAATGGAGTTAAATTAACGGTCGTGCACTCTTTACGCATAGTTTGTATACACTCCACGATGCTGGATCTCTGAATCTCTTGGTGGTGATGTTCGACAACAAGCTCATGTTTGGAAGCCTCGCTGAGTATACCTGGGCACTTGGCATAGATCTAAAGTATTATTCAATGGATAAGGCAGGGCGGGGACTGAAAGGTTTTAGTGAGTCAGGCATCCAACCGCACACTACCTGAGCACTTTGTCTAGGAGACACACATGCTAGAATGTATACACAAATACATATACATTCATAAGAGCATGCATTCAGACACGTACGAGCATATTTTTTTTATTTGAAAGTATACATACATGTACTCATAGCCAGAATAATACTAAATTTCGTTTTCTCGTTTCCCCGTTTTGTCAGCAAATAGTTGTTTAACTTAGTTAAAAAGTTGAATCCAATAGATCCAAAAGAATAGATTTTTTTGCGATTTTAAAATGTTTTGCAGAAACTCGAAATTGTCATTAGAGATTTCAAAATGACGTTCCACCATCGGAAGTATTAGAATTATTGGCCAAATACTATTATTTTAGGCTATTTTCCTGAGACTGTAAGTCGCCATATTGGAATTCGAAATCGCTCTCTGAAGGATTTCTGGTCTCTAGGCATCATCCTGTTCCTAATACACCAATGTTGGTTGATATTTGACTACCTAGGGCTGTTCGCCAGAAACCGTAAGTTGCCAGAGAATTGAAAACGGTGGCTGATTGCCTATCTCTGAGAATCATACCGATTCCGTAAATACCTCCACGAGCTGGCGCAACTCTACGGCGAGCCCAATATCTAGAAAATGGCTAAAGCTTGAAAGGTACATTTAAGGGTACATGAAGAATGGTATATGTTGTAAAAATTCCGAACAACAATCACGCAAAAATGGTGTTCGTCTTGAATCCAGCCGGTACATGACAATGCCTTCAACAACGGGATATAAACATAAAGCATGTATGGAAGGTTTCGCTGAGCCAGTAGGGTTGTATTCCCGTGAAGATCTGGCGCCACAGAGTCCAGCACACCCCAAACCGCGTGCTCAATGCCTGATACCTCAATCCGCAAACGCAATGATTTCTATTCGTGAGCCCATTTCGCAGTATATGTGCGTCTAATCCGTAGTGGGTGGACGTAATTTGGTACATCACGCGAATGAAGTCGCGACTTGCATCCAACTCCCGAAACTAAGGTTTAGTGGAAACCTTCTGGATGATGCTGTGTAGCCACCTCCCCAATTTTCCTTTGTCCCTCGAACCCTGCCAGTTGACAAGTGTGCTCTGACGTGGAAATTTGAAAGTTTATTGTAGGAAAATGGTGTTCTGTTATAAATATCACTGTTTTTTACCCCCTCCTTAGCCAAAGTGTGTGCTTTCTCATTGCATGGGATAGAACAATGAGAAGGGACCAAGGTAATCCAAAGGTAATCTGAAACTTGTTTTGGGATAAAGCACACAGATGTTGTCGTATTTTCCCCAGGAAATATGAAGAGTGCTTTGCATCCTTCATTGATCGGGGAGTCACAATAGAACTGAGATGGTCCATAATGATAACCCCTAAGGTATACTCAATTGCAGCCAATTCTGCGACGTAAACAAAAACAAGATTGTCGAGCTTGTAGGAGACGGTAAAATTGTTGTTGAAGATACCCGTGGAGAAGTGATCTATAAGGTGGAGATGAATGATGTACTATTATTCCCTTACCATATAAGGATGTTCAAAAACATCACTTCGTGTGCACATTCGAAACAAAAAAACTGATGTGATTGAAATGTTTATCAATTTGGGGACCGTCAACATTCATGATTCAGCATGTTTCACGTACTTTTATTATTAATTTCTCAATTTTCAGCCATCAATTAATATTAAATGTCTTTTGAATTTGAATTTTTAGTTAGAGGGTGCTTGAGCATAAAAAGTCATGATTTTGCTTTTGTGCTTGTTTTACGTAATGTTGTGAATCTGAATGAATATCTCAATTTTTTAGTTTATAGGTACAATAGCATTACTTTCCCACATATTTCTTTCCTGAACATCGACAAACGTTTTATTATAAAAAAAAACTATATTTCGTCGCTTCAGGTTTAGATTGAGAGGCAAATTAAGCATGAAAAGCCATGATTTCACATATTTTACGTAGTTTGCGAATAAAATCTTAATTTTTATAATCAGTTACCCGCTATTTCTCCATTATGTCTCTCCTAAACACCAAAGAACATTGAATTGTAAAAAAAAACCGCATGTCATCGCTTTGATTTTAGATTTAAAGGTAATATGAGCATGAAAAGTTATTTTTTTGCATATTTTTCGTGGTTTTGTTGATAATATCTAAATTTTTAGTAATCGAATACCTATTAATTCTCATCGAATGTCTTTCCTGAAGAAAAACGTATGCCAAGGAAAATTATTTCCGTAAAAATGCTCTTGAACCAATGCGATACAACAATTTTTTGATTTTTGTGGTCGTTTTTATCCTTTGTTATTGTAAAAGATCATATCACTTATATATAGTGTTAATGTATAATACATATATTTCAAGATCTGAATGAAAAATGAAATTTATGTAACAATTTTGATGATGACTAACGTCCAATTTATTACATCATTCATAATCTGTTCTTCGGTTCATTTTCTGTTTAAATGATACGACAGACGATTTCAATTGTTAAAATGGTAGTACACAATGAAAGTTATTCGATTTCCAAATAATGTTTCGCCGCCGCATCGCACAGTATCAAAAGATAAATGTTCCCATTGCAACTTAATGCAATGCAGTCGGCCAAGATAACAGGTTCAATGATATTACCATCAAAGGAATATGCAAAGTAATGAGAATAAGGTACATACCACTGTTTTGAGCTTCTCCTCAACATCGTGTTGCAATACTTTTAAAATGAGTAGTTTAAGCTGATTTGAAACTTTTACATTGAATTCTTTTTTTTTGCATTAAATCAATCAAAATATATTTTATGAAACGATAAATCTCAAATCAGTTTGATATAGACTTCTTGAGTGAAGGTTAAAACAGCACATTTGACCTTTTTTATGGCTTCGAGACACAGAAACGTAGAAACGCAAAACCGATCAGTCTCGAGATTAAAAAGCAGAATAATAAGAAATAATGTCACTTCTTAAAATCTGGTTTTTAATGCCGCCAACTATATTCAAATGTCCCCCGAACTCAAAATAAACATCATCGAATGTTCTTTGTTTTCAACGACACTCGATTCCAGCACACCAGTCCTACCACAACCGCAGCTGGTTTAATCAATTCTAGCGGCGGACACAAAAATCGTTCTGACTAGAATGAAGCAAAAAATGTACAAAGAGAGATCAAGGAAGCCATGCAGAACAATCGGCAAATCAGTGTTTTTGTTTTGATCAATTTTCCTCCACAATATCTTACGTCCCAATGAAATACTTCATTTAAAAATAAACAAAGCTGCGGCTTTTGCCTGTTTGAAAGTAACAATAATTTGGCTACACTTTTTTCAGAGCATTAGACTTTCAGAGACCTCTGGATAATGCAGACTAAATATTGATTTCTTTTACCTTGACTTTATTTTGTTCAAATAGTCTCATTCCTTTGGGCTTACCTTCTTCCTGAATTGTTTTTTATTCCGTTTCCCATCGTAACAAGTTAGGCTTTTCTAAAATACCGTGAGATGTTCAATATAATTCAGTTCAAATAAACCTTCGCATGCAATTTTTAGAAAGTAGTGATAATGTAGATCCTAATGCTTTGGAGTTTTCGCTAAAAATAACATATAAGAAGTATCATATGTCAGCATCAATAAACACAACAAATTTAAAAAAGTATAATAATGACTAGCTTAACACAGCTCCAATAGGCTCTTTCGCGTACAGTAGCTCAAGTTATTATTCAAAAAAATGTCTAGTATTCCGATGTTCATGTTGTTTTATGCTTATATTTTTAAGGTTTCTGATTCAGTGCTTTTAATCATTTTGTTATCAAAAACAATTATTTCCATTATTTCTTGTTAAAACTCTCTTAATCGATCATCTCTTGTATTAAAAATTTTAGGGCTAAATACATTTTTCGTTAAAGCGGATTTCGGACGTTTGTAATAACGAGTTTATGTATTTAGCAATCAGAAAGTTTAGTAATGAGGCATAAGTTTCATTTAACCCAATTTCTGTTTTACAGGGTTCAGAAATTGAAATGCTTTATTGAAACGAAGACTAACTTTTAAAACAAACAAACAAAAACATTTTATTTCAAATTCATTCAATTTCACTTGAAAACATATCATATCACTTTTTGAAAATTCACAGGTCAAGCTAGACCTGTTCGTCCTGAAATTCAAGCACTTGCAGCCATGTCTAAGCCGCGCTCTGGATTGAGTTATAAATTTGAAACACGCCACGGCATATAATGCAACTGCCACTCAGTGCTAGCGTCAGACAGATGGCAGTCAAGGCGACTATTGAAACACCGGTGCCAGTGTCAGTCTTATATTTTCGGCACGGGTGTTTCATACTTCGGCACCGAAGTTGAATGTTGAATGCTGTCGCCAGATGTCGCTTCAGACCTTTCAAACCTTCATGTTTTTCAAAGCACACTTCGCCCTTCAACAAACCCCAAACGACGAAGTCCATAGGGTTCAGATTCGATGGGCAACAAGGCCATTCCGAGCTCGACATGAACCCTGGAAAATGTACCATAATCCAGAGTTGGGTTTTCTTTGCTTTATGAGCCGTTGCCGAGTTCAATTGGAAAACCCAACCCCTGGTGGATGGACAAAAACCAGCGGAGGCCAACCATCACGGGGGATTCTGGCAAAAAAAAACACCGACGCTAGTTTCTGTTGCCTGATAGCTGTCAGCCCGTCGGCATAAATTCGTGATCTATCTGGTAACCGAACTTTGTCGCTCTGCGTACGGTGAAGAGTTTCTCGTTGGTAATTGCGACTCCAACCTTCCTTCCGCGACCTGCTTTTCCAGCACCTTCACTCTTTAGATGGACTTCGAAGAAATCACTAAGAAGCTTTATAAACATTTTTTAAGTTCTTATTGAAGCTGAAGGTGGCACTGGTAATATACTTACTTTACTTTCATGGCGACAGATCATTAAGATCCTATGCCGAAGCCAGAATACGTCTCCACAAAACTCGGTCTTGGGCTGCTACTCTCCAGTCTCCCCTTACACCCGCTGCTCTGGCATCCTCGTCGACAGCACACATCCAGCGCGTGCGCGGTCTGCCTCGAAGTCGTCAGCCTCTATCCGGTTCTCTACTAAATATTATCTTTGCCGGTCGCTCATCCGCCATCCGTGCTACATGGCCAGCCCACTGTAACCTGCCGTGTTTCATCAGCTTGACACTATCAGCGTGTTTGTATACTTCGTACAGCTCGTGATTCATGCGCCTGCGCCACACCCCGTTCTCTAGTTTGCCTCCGAGTATTGATCGCAGGATTCTACGCTCGAAGACCCCAAGCGCTCGT
Organism: Wyeomyia smithii; assembly: GCF_029784165.1. Lineage (NCBI taxonomy): Eukaryota > Metazoa > Arthropoda > Insecta > Diptera > Culicidae > Wyeomyia > Wyeomyia smithii. Next base: position 116,679,004 of record NC_073694.1, read on the forward strand.
CGATCGGCCTCCTTCCACGTCCACGATTCATGTCCGTAGAGCGCCACCGGGATGATCAGAGTCCTATAGAGCGCAAATTTCGTACGGATCTGTAGGCTGCGGGACCTAAGCTGGCTACGCAATCCGTAATAAGCCCTATTCGCCGCCGCACTCCGCCTCTTCACCTCGCGGCTCACCTCGTTGTCACATGTCACGAGAGTACCAAGATAAATAAATTCGTCGACCACTTCGAAAGTACCCCCATCCATCTCCACCGCAGCACCAACACCCGTAGAACTACCACGCTCTCTGCCAGCCACCATGTACTTCGTTTTGGCAGTGTTTATGGTGAGTCCAATTCTCGCAGCTTCCCTTTTGAGAGCCGCAAAGGCCTCCTCAACTGCTCTACGGTTAACACCAATTATATCAATGTCGTCCGCAAAGCCCAGAAGCATGTGAGACTTAGTGATGATGGTGCCGCTCCTCTGCACACCTGCCCTTCGTATCGCACCTTCCAAAGCTATGTTGAACAGCAAGTTCGAGAGCCCGTCACCTTGCTTCAGCCCATCTAACGTCATAAACGCGTCCGAAAATTCGCCCGCTGTCCTGACGCATGATGTGAAACCGTCGAGCGTCGCACGTATCAGTTTAATCAGTTTAGTTGGGAAACCATGTTCTAACATTATTTGCCACAGCTCGTTGCTTTTCACTGTATTGTACGCCGCTCGAAAGTCTATAAACAGATGATGTGTCTGCAGGTTGTGTTCTCGAAACTTTGTCGAGGATCTGTCTCAAGGTGAACATCTGGTCCGTTGTAGATCGCCCAACTCGAAAACCGCATTGGTATTCTCCAACAAAGGCTTCCTGCAACGGCCTCAGTCGCTGGAACAGGATACGGGAGAGAATTTTGTAAGCGGAATTGAGGAGGGTTATGCCTCGATAATTACTACACTCGAGTCTATGTCCCTTCATGTAGATAGGGCATATGAGTCCTTCCAACCAGTCCGTAGGTAGTTGTTCCTCAGACCATACCCTTAGGATAATCTGGTGAATTGCACTACACAGCCGCTCGCTCCCAACTTTGAAAAGTTCGGCCGGTAAGCCGTCCCTCCCAGCGGCTTTGTTGTTTTTTTAGCTCTTTGCAAGCATTCTTCACCTCGTCCAATGTTGGTGGGTCCACAGCTTGTCCGTCCTCCCCAATTTCTATCCTGTTCCCCTCTACGACTCTCCTCCCTTCCTCGCCGTTCAACACCACTTCGAAATGTTGCTTCCAACGTCTGCCCACCTGCGATTTATCGGTAATCCGGTTCCCCTCCCTGTCATTTCACATGGCAGGTACTGCCACGGTCCGGTTCCTGATTCCGTTGATCTTTCTATAGAAGCTCCTCGTATCGTGCCTAGTGAAGCAATTCTCCGCTTCCGCGAGGACGCGATCGTAGTGCTCACGTTTCTTACGGCGATGAAGCCTCTTTTCGGCAGCTCTTGCCTCCCGGTATTTCTCCCGCATCTGACGCGTTACACGATTAGCTGCTACTAACGTGTTGGCATCGAACCATCTTCCTCGCCGATCTCGATTTAAATACATTGGACAACCGGGCGCGAATCTTGCCTACCACGAGATAGTGATCCGAGTCGATGTTTGGCCCTCGAAAGGACCGCACATCTATGACGTCTGAAAAGGGCCGACGCCCCGTTCCGCTCTATCGCCGCCACTGTAGTAGATGTGATACTTGTAAGAAGTGCCCACGGCCGAATCGACCGCCCGGAATTCACGTTCCCCGGTTTTAGGCCAACGCACTTCTTGTATGGCTGCTACCTCCACTTTTGCCTTCCGTAGCTCTCTGGCCAAGATGCCCACGCGTGCCGGTTCGAGCAGAGTCCTAACATTCCAAGTACCAAGTTTCCAATCGTTGTCCTTTTTCGTTTGCCTAGGTCTATACCGATTGTTCCGATTCGTATCATTCTCTGGATTGTTCGTAGTATGTTTATTTTCAGCATGCTGCCTTACTAGGGCTGCGATGCCTAGTCTCGCGACGGGGCTGCCATCTTGGGTGTAGCTGGCGAGACACCGCAATTCATAGTTCAGCCGCCCGCTCCGGATCAGTCGCTGTTTGAGCCGCTCCTGACCTGGGGAACAGACGCTCAGGCAAGCTGCGCTCCAAGGAGAACAACTCCTCCTTCCCTATCAGCATGCGACCAAGTTCCCCCCGGTTCACCGATCTTCCCTTGGTTGCTCGTATCCCAGTCGGTACCATGTGGAGGTAGGGATAGGAGTTGCTGGGCATTATGCTATGGACCACACTGGGGTCTATTTTATGCCAACTAGCACGGATGTACTGCACAAAAGTTTTATATATATTTATATATATAAATTTATTATTATATGGAATGGAATCTATGGAATCATCACTGCGACCAAAAACATACGATTTATTGTAAAAAATGTATAATATGTGATTAGTATCCACCAAAAAAACAACGGGTACTTTTTTCTATCTTGTGCATATCACAAACAAAATGTTATATGTAAAAGGTAATCTTCTTCTTCTAAACATATAAAAATGCAGTCTGTCTGTCTGTCTTTCGGCCTAATCCACACAGACTTAAAAACTATAGCACCGATGAATGTGAAATTTGGTATATAGTGGTTTCAGAGGCCAGGAAAGGTGACTAAGACAGTCCGAGACCACTCCGTATTCTGGAAAGGGAGGGTACCGTAAACTGGGGTGATTTTGATCACTTTTTTGATCTTAAATATTTTAAGAATATACAGAAGAAAAAATTGCTTGATATATTTAAAATTAGTACTGGCATGCATTGAGCCAGACTACTACTTCGAAAGTTTAGCAACAATTCTGCTGTTTTTAAACATGCTCTAAAATTTTGACATCAATTATCATTCCGGGGCAGCGGGGGCCTAGTGTGGTTGGTAACGTCTCCGCCAACCACGCTCGACGCCTGGGTTCAAATCCCACCGCCGACGGCGAAAAATCTCTGGGATCACGCCTTCGGCGAAAATCTCTGGGATCACGCCTTCCATCGCATGAGGAAGTAAAGCCGTTGGCGCCGGTCCGTTAATAAACGGGTCGTGAGTTAGGGTCCTGGGTGTGGAGTCGCCCCCCTGGGCGTCGGTGATTGGCCACAACAGTGGCGGAACTAGACCGACGGAAAATAAGCGAGAACAAAAAAAAAATATCATTCCGGGGTGACTTTGATCACTTCTTTATTTTGATGAATTAGGAGTGAAACTTTGCTGCTTTGTTAAATTTGAACAATTTGAAACGACTTGAACGAGTTTATAAATATCAAAAGCAATTTGGGCCTACTCACATTTCACGTGAATAGTCTATTTTGGCGAATGTCCAAGATTCATTCAAAATTTTACAATATACATGAACGACTATCTACGGAGGAGAAACGTGACGTCTTGGGTTGTCGTTAAGAAGTAAACATTTAATGCACTGTTGAGATTATTGGGACTCAACATAAGCTTTAAGGAAAAACATAGAAAAATAAGAATGAAAATCGAAACACGCCTGGCATAGACTTCATGAGTAGACACCAACTGCCTGCTGTGATATCCTGTACAGCAGTGAAAAAAAAATTGACAGAATCTCCCCGTCCCAATAGGTCAACTAATGTTCGCTTCCATGAGCCTAGATAATTTTGATGTCTTGAAGGTAAAGCTTTTTCGGACCACCTCCACTATCAGACAGTTTTACGTTCTGCTGTTAGAATGTTATTAAAACTGATTTCTTGGAGGGAAACATACTGACACAGGCAACAGTACTGCACCAAGAAATGCATGAATAGAGCGCTGATCACTCGTCGTCTATCAGTGCAGAAGAACTCGATATTCAATTGTGTGCAGCCAAGCCAAGTGAAGACTACATAGCCGCTGTCGACGCACAGTGGGGCGTGTTGGGTTAACGCGTAGGTATCGTTTTGCGATCTGGAGCACAATCGAATTACCAATATATTACCGGCACATTTTTCGGTCATATTCCAGGAACCGTTTTACCGATTCAAGTCATCTGCTTCGGCATCATAATGAACCAAAATACCCTTCTTTTAGAGGATGTTGAGCTTAAATTGGTTGAAATAATCAAGAAAACTAAAAAATGTGATTAGACATAATCGCTCGTTTTTGGCACATGTGTGCCAAAATCGAACCGTGCCAAAAGTAAAACGAGCTCAAATCAAACAGAGCTTCAAAGGGAAATATAAAACTATTGTAGTCCTACGTCAACTATGCGGTCGTGTCTTGGATACCATCCTTCTACTATTTTATCTTAAGAACTAATCTGGGAACAAAATAAACAAACGTATCGCAGCTTGTTGTTTTGTATCTGTTTGAACCGATTGTTTGTATGAAATATAAATCACTCAAAATCCACTTTATTTTTAAATTCATATTTTAGCATGGAAAACACTTTTTTAATAGCAGGAAATTCATGGATAGTAGCAATGTAGACATATCTAAACACAACTAGTGAAGATTACAACAAATATCAAGCTCTCCGAGCGCTTTTTATCACAAATTCAAAAAAGAGGTACACACTTAAAACTGGATCTCGAGTTCGGCTGAAAAAATATAAAAAATAGTGCACTCGGCAACTTTGGGATTTAAACGATGTTTCAGCAAGAAAAAGCCGGTTGCCGAAAGTCGTCAGATTATTTGCCGTGGTTTCGACAAAAAAAAAACTAAACTTGACGAATCTCGTCTGAATCTTTTGCTGAATTTATCGGTAAACACTGTTGATGCCGAGGTCAGCAAAAATATTACTGAGCAAAATCATTTCAAATGACCTATAAATACGCGAAAATTTAATCGACCATTTTTGATTTGAATGAAACTTTGCACACGTATTTGGCTTAGCAAACTGAGCATTTTTCACAGATGGACAGATTTTTTACACCCATGAGTTACATTCTAAAAGGGCGTATGTCTTTTGGCATAGGTTTTATTCGAAGCATTGTAGTCCAGAAACCGTTGGTTGTATAGAAAAACTGTCTGAGAATGAGTTGTGGGGAATCCAAAATGCATCATAAAAAAATTATACACTGTACAAAAAAAGTAGGAGGTTGTATACAAGACACGACCACATAACTGACGTAGAACTACGCACACTATTAACAAATGCATTGTTGTAAGTGTTTCATTAATGAGTCATAAAGTCTACTAATGCTTGCTTTATGCTGTCTCAACAGTGGGGGAATAAGGACACTGAAAACACGAGCTGTAAAAGCTGGTTCACATTTAGTAAATTAGACGGCTGCTACAGATTTAAATTGCTAATATCCAGCACAGATGGCTCGCTTGAGTTGTTAAAAATTATTAACATTCAAATACTTGTTTTTTGCCTTGAAAAAGGCATTTTGCTGCTCGAAACTGGATTTGCTGATGGCAACCTTTATGCTGCCTCAGTAGTGGGACAATAACGTCAGTCTGGCGACACACGCTGAGAAGTGAGAAGAACCGCGCTACTCCTGAGACATGGTGACCAACCACAGGGCAAGTGATTTGTTTGACTTAAAGGCAGCCACAGGCGCAACCCGCTGCTATCCACTGCAATCCGCTGTTACTGAGTGCTGATATCTGCTGATATCTGCTGCTACTGCTGACAACTAGCCAACTCACCTTCCGACTAATAAATGTAGTAGCTGATTTTACCAGAAACACTCTTTTATAACCGAAGGTTGCTACGAAATACGCCACGCCTGCGAACATTAAATTCTGAATATGCGTTCTGAAAAAAAGTTGTTTATTATTGTTTTCATTTTGATATATACTACACACGTAAATAATATATTCACACAAACATACGTACAGGCACACTTACACATACATACATAAATTGATTAATTTGTCGATCTGAGTCGATTGGTATAGAACACATAGCTCTCTGTGCCATTCATTTTGCCTTGAAAGTTTAATGTCTCATATACAGAGCCGGATTTAAGGGGGGCCCCGGGTAGTTTTTTCTTAGTTTCTGTAGATTATTGCCAGGGTCGCCTTATCTTTGCGCAGTTTTTCTCAAATTGTGTGCAAATTTTCGCCTGTAGATCGCAATTTTTAAAATTGCGGTAGATTTATTTCAGATATCAAGAAAAAAATTTCGGATTTCAGATCTGGCTGTAAACAGTAAGCAAGCACCGAATTTATTATTACATTTGTTCAAAATGTGCGATCGCCACAAAACCCCGCGTGTATATCAAAGTGGAGCTCAAAAAAAAAAGAATACACGAAGAAAAAAATCAAATAATACCCCGTTCACACTACACCGCATATCACCTGATATCATGCGATTCGTGCTATCGAGGCCATATCACCATCCTTATTACCTGATATCCCATACAATCGAGCTATCAACGGATATCACCTCGGCCACATGCTAACGCGGATATCATGTTCAAAAACCAATAAAAACCAGATTTGCAGCAGTTGGCAACACGGCCAAAAGACATTTGACGCAACCCTACAAATTTCGAAATTCGCGTTGCATGCGAAATAGAAAGAAGGAAATATTTTTACTCTTGTCATCCCGCACATTTTGACAATTGCTTATGAGAGTTCGCGTTGGTGCGAGCCAACTAGCTGAAATCTCTATCCTAATTATATTGCTCTTGTTGTCTTGTTTTTGCCTTGACCTGTTTTTGTTTTCTTCTCTTTTCAATTACTAAAGTAAATGTCAAACCATATCATCTGACTGTAGAGTGAACACCCGAAGTGATATCAGTGCGTCTTGAACTGTCCTACAGATCAGACGTTTTTTCGGTTGCTTGTGGACTGGTCTTTGACTGCCTATAGCTTCAAAGTTTGTGTTTTGCCAGTGTGTCTTTTAAAGACTACCTGAAAGTTATTTCCCATCAGTCTTTCTCAAGACTACCTACTTTTGAAACCTCGCATCGCTGCGGGGAGGAAAAGAGAGGCATCTCTTTCTGACACTTCGAGTGTCTGTAGTGACAATCCTTTTGATATTTTGCCTGAGGAAGAAGCTGGTGAAATGGAAGTTATTAATAATGAAACTATACAAAATATAAAGTCTTTAAAAAAGGAGAAAGTTCCACCTATTGCGGTAACTATTTCTTCTGAATTTAATATATTCAAAAAGGAACTTTCAACGTTTGTTTCTGACGTTAAAGTTACCTACCAAATTGGCCGTAGAGGTGAATGCCGCTTATTAGCCGACTCAGTAAAGGGTCGTGATCGTCTTGTTCAGTATTTAACTGACAAGATGTACAAATTTTTTACATATGACACCAAGAACGCCAAGCCGTTCAAGGTTGTCTTGAAAGGTCTCACCAACGATCAAACCGTTGATGAGATCAAACTTACTTTAACAGAATTACTTGGCATAGCCCCTGCCCAAGTAATTCTAATGAAACAAAAATCACGAGGCAAAAACAGTCAGAGAACTGGAATTTCCCTTGTTAATTATTTAATTGATTTTAACCGCAATGAGGTTAACAACTTAAAATTTTTCGAAAAAGCACATGCTTTGTATAATGTGCGTGTAAAGTAGGAAATTTATAGGAAGTATGGCGGAGGTGAAAAGCATATCACCCAATGTCGTACTTGCCAACGTTATGGCCATGGTTCCAAATTCTGTAACATGGACCAAAAATGTCTTAATTGTGGAGACTCTTCTCACAAAAAGGACACATGTCCTGTGAAAGAGAGTAAAAATTTTCGCTGTGCGAATTGTAACGGCAACCATATGTCAAATTTTTATCAATGCCCAGTCCGTTTAGCAATTGTTAAGGCAAGGCAAGGTAAACAAAATTCAATTTCTCAATTAAAACCAACTTCAAAACAAAATTCTCCAAGCGTACCAGTGACGCATAGTTTACCTACTCCTTTGCATACCCGTTTAACTTATGCACAGGTTACAGGAAGTTCGAACATTATACCGCCTAGTGTTGGTAGTTCGAAAATGACCGTTAATATGGGTAAGCAAAACACGCTAGAAAATAATTGAACACCTATCACTCCAGCTAATATTGCTGCCGAAAATATTTTTTCTAATGTCAACTGCCTGGGGCCTATTACGGCAGGTAAACTTTCTTTTTTGCAACAGGCAATGTTCGATCTTATGAACGCCATGTTGCAGGCAAAATCAATGTTTGAAGCCATTCAAATAGGCACAAATTTTACTATTAAAATTGTTTCTAATTTAAAATTTAGCAATGATTTTAAATAAAACAATTAAAATATTAAATTGGAATGCTCGCTCATTGAAGGCCAATGAGAATGAGCTTTTTAATTTTTTAACAGTAAATAATGTGCATATTGCAATTATTACTGAAACATTTTTGAAACCTAACATAAAATTAAAATATGATCCCAATTACGTGGTTCATAGATATGATAGGATTCAGGGTTCCGGCGGTGGAGTTGCAATTGTTATTCATCGCCGAATCAAACATCGTGCTCTTCCCCATCTTGAGACGAAAGTTATTGAAACTTTGGGAATTGAAGTTCAAACTGAACTTGGGATTTTATTTATTGCCGCAGCATATTTACCATTTCAATGCACACGCGAGCTCAAAAATTATTTTAAAGGTGATTTACAAAAACTCACTAGAAATCGTTCGAAATTTTTCATAATCGGCGATTTTAACGCTAAACATCGTTCATGGAATAATTCTCAATGTAATTCCAATGGCAAAAATTTATTCAATGATTGTTCTTCAGGATACTATTCTATTTTGTCTCCGAATAGTCCTACATGCTTTTCTTCTGTAAGAAACCCCTACAACAATTGATTTGGTGCTTACAGATCAAAGTCATGTATGTAGTGATTTGATCACACATGCTGACTTTGATTCTGACCATCTTCCAATAACTTTTTCTTTATCACATGAATCAGTTTTAAACCCTATGAGTTCTGTTTTTAATTATAACAAGGCTAATTGGGAAAGATACAAAACTCATATTGAGAGAAATTTCAATAATGAGCTTGATTTGCAAAACGAAGTGAATATTGATTCCGCTTTGGAAGCATTAAAATATGCAATTGTTGATGCCAGGAATTATTCTGTTCCAAAGGCTCAAATGAAATTTGATTCACCAATAATTGACGAAAATCTTCAACTTCTAATTCGTTTGAAAAATGTCCGCAGTCGTCAATATCAACGTTCTCGTGACCCTGTTTTTAAAACTATTTATAAAGATTTACAGAAAGAGATTTAACATAGATTTACTCTTCTGAGAAATCAAAATTTTGAGACTAAAGTTGAAAAATTGAAACCATATTCAAAACCATTTTGGAAGCTGTCGAAGATTCTTAAGAAACCTTCAAAGCCTATTCCAGTTTTAAAAGATGGTGAACGTTTTCTTGTATCCAATGAACAAAAGGCTCAAAGACTTGCTCAGCAGTTTGAGAATGTTCATAACTCAAATTTGAATTTTGTGAGTCCAATTGAAAATGAAGTCACACGTCAATTTGATTTAATTTCTTCCCAGAATTTTTTACCTGCAGAAATAATTGAAACTAACTTGAATGAGAATAAATCAATTATTAAAAATTTCAAAAATATGAAAGCACCTGGTGACGATGGAATCTTTAATATACTAATCAAACATCTCACTGAGAGCACAATGGAATTTTTAGTGAAAATTTTCAATTGCTGCTTCAAAATTGCATATTTTCCCAAATTATGGAAAAATGCAAAACTTACTCCCATTTTAAAACCGGATAAGAACCCAGCTGAAGTTTCAAGTTATCGACCAATCAGTTTGCTTTCTTCAATAAGTAAACTGTTTGAGAGAAGTATTCTTAACAGAATGATGTCACACATCAACGAAAATTCAATTTTTGCAAATGAACAGTTTGGATTTCGCCATGGGCATTCCACAACTCATCAATTGCTCAGAGTTACTAATATGATACGAGCTAACAAATCTGAAGGTTATTCCACTGGAGCTGCTCTTTTAGACATAGAAAAAGCATTCGACAGTGTTTGGCATAAAGGTTTGATTGCGAAATTACAAACTTTTAATTTTCCAATTTTCCTAATCAAAATTTTAAAAAATTATCTTACTGATCGAACTCTGCAGGTTGTCTATCAGAATTCAAAATCTGATAGATTTCCTGTCAGAGCAGGTGTACCTCAAGGTTCAGTCTTGGGTCCAGTCCTGTACAACATATTCACTTCAGATCTTCCTGATTTGCCTCCAGGATGCACAAAGTCATTGTTCTGCGATGACACAAACATTTCCGTAAAAGGAAAAAGCCTTCGTGTCATATGCAGTCGATTGCAGAAAAGCTTAGATATTTTTTCTTCCTACTTGCAAAAGTGGAAAATCTCTCCCAATGCTTCTAAAACTCAAATGATAATTTTTCCGCATAAGCCTAGGGCTTCTTTCCTCAAGCCAAACAATAATCACGTTGTCAAGATGAATGGGGTTATTTTAAGTTGGTCCGACAAGGTTTAGTACTTGGGACTAATTTATGATAAAAAACTTATTTTCAAAGAGCACATTGAGAGTATACAAGCCAAGTGCATCAAATATACGAGATGTTTATATCCTCTCATTAACAGGAATTCTAAACTTTGTTTAAAGAACAAACTTTTGATTTACAAACAAATTTTTAGACCAGCAATGCTTTATGCTGTACCGATCTGGTCAAGTTGCTGTTCAACAAGGAAGAAAACGCTCCAAAGGATTCAGAATAAAATTCTGAAAATGATTTTGAAGCGTCCTCCTTGGTTTGGTACACTCGAATTACATAGACTTACTGGTGTTGAACCATTAGAAGCTATGTCAAATAAAATTATTGACAATTTTCGACAAAAATCGTTGCAATCCTCAATTGCTACGATAAGCTCTCTTTATAGCCAATAAGTTAGCAATTAAGTTAGTTGTAAGTTTACTTCCCCTTTTCTGACAAGTAGGTTTAAATTCCTACGAATGATAAGTCCCAATTGCGAAAGCAAACAAATCCTGACAATTAGAATAACAAATTTCTAACAGTGTTGAGAAGTCACCATTTGTGATTGGACACACATACTCATTATTTACTAATATTTATCATAAATACTTAAGCTACTAACAAATCCCCCCTTAAAAAAAAAAAACCCGAAGTGATATCCGATATCATCTGGCGATATCAGGTGAAATGCGGCGTAGTCTAAATAAGGCATAATGATCTCGAACGTAACTGGAGAAGGGTCTTTTTCGAAGATGAAGATGATTGAAAATAGGTTGCGTACGACTATGAACTTAGCATTGTTGAGGTGAGCCTCTCATCTGGCGAAGAGGAAGAGACACATTTCGCTTGAGATGGCAAGGACGCTGCGTAAATGTATGAAAAATACACACAACAAAAACTTTGTACCAACTGATGATAAGCTGACGAGAGTCGAAATGTGTGTTACTCAATTTGCTATGATGTTTTACCAAGCATGCATGTCAGAAATTTTTTGATATCATCGAGCTCCTTTGAATGCCCCCTTTACCTTTCTGGTTTCATAGAAAACTTTATAATGTAATATGCAAGAGATAGAAGCTTGGTGTCTTCTGCAAAGTTTTTTGTTTTGAGATCACCTTATACTTTGCCTAAGACATCAAGCGTCTATCTTTATCTAATGAAAAAGTAAATGTTCTATCTCACTTTTAGGAGGATTAATCACCCATATCTCCACATCAAAAGATGCGTTTTCAAATATTTTGAAACTTCTCCCAACGTATTATGCGGTTATAATCAACATTTGTTTCACTATTCACTCGAAAACAGCAAGATGTAACATTGTGTAACGGTTGAATTTTTAATGTAAACTACATCCAGAATGATGTTATTCTACACAGAATTATGAAAAAGTATTAAAATATTGAAGCGTAATAGAAAATCAGTTCACCCTGACATTTTTTCAATAAAATGTTATATGATGATAAAATCGGGTGAAAAATGTGAAAATCGGGGGCAGACAAAATCGAGTACTGATATAATCGGGTGATTACTGTATATATATAGCTGGTCTCGAGGTAAGATGGTGGCCTAACAAGCCAGTCGTAGTAGGTTTGCTTTACTTTGCTTTTTTATAAGCAAACGAAAATCATTATACTCCCTAAGAATGCTACCGAGTGGACTTTTGCTTAAGTTTCAAAATATTGATCTAAGAGTATTTGTTATATGAGCAGAGCCGGATTTACGATTGTGGGGGCCCGGGGCCCAGTTTACAGTGGGGGCCCCGAAAAAAAAACAAAACCGTTTTTTTATCGTATGATTAAATCGTATTCAAAAGTTACCAAAAATTTGTTAGATTTTTTTCAGAGAGTTTATTAATTAAATAGCCAACATTCAACTCTTTCAGAATAACGAACTCTCACCTCAACAATGCTAAGTTCATAGTCGTACGCAACCTATTTTCAATCATCTTCATCTTCGAAAAAGACCCTTCTCCAGTTACGTTCGAGATCATTATGCCTTATTTAGACTACGCCGCATTTCACCTGATATCGCCAGATGATATCGGATATCACTTCGGGTGTTCACTCTACAGTCAGATGATATGGTTTGACATTTACTTTAGTAATTGAAAAGAGAAGAAAACAAAAACAGGTCAAGGCAAAAACAAGACAACAAGAGCAATGTAATTAGGATAGAGATTTCAGCTAGTTGGCTCGCCCCAACGCGAACTCTCATAAGCAATTGTCAAAATGTGCGGGATGACAAGAGTAAAAATATTTCCTTCTTTTTATTTCGCATGCAACGCGAATTTCGAAATTTGTAGGGTTGCGTCAAATGTCTTTTGGCCGTGTTGCCAACTGCTGCAAATCTGGTTTTTATTGGTTTTCGAACATGATATCCGCGATAGCATGTAACCGAGGTGATATCCGTTGATAGCTCGATTGTTTATTGAACTATATATATATATATATATATATATATATATATATATATATATATATATATATATATATATATATATATATATATATATATATATATATATATATATATATATATATATATATACATATATATATATATATATATATATATATATATATATATATATATATATTTTCAGCAATCAGCAAAGAAGGCGGTCGCCAATCGCCTTTTGCTGCGCGCTTGACTGCCTCTCGTGTAGCCGCATCGTGCCTTCTACACGGCGCATTTTTTCGTGTCGCCTCCTATTGGTGAAGGTTTTAAGTAGTCTAATATATTATTAAATTGGTCATGTAGCTAAACTGACACAATTTACACACAGTTGTTGAAATGTTGAGCTATGGACACTGGACATTATTAGTTAAAAATCGCAAATTTCCTATTATGTTTTGAACATATTGAAATCCATTTCATGTGTGCAGTTGAACTACTATTATGTATTCACATACATAAAACTACATCAATTACCTTTTAATTGTTTTATAAGTCTAATTAAAACATTTACTCTTCTCCCTCGATTCTGAGCGGGGATACGAATACACCAATGCCTTCCCCAAAATATTTTGCCACTATCATAAAAACATATAGCATCGAAAGGGTTCAGACAAATCTTTGGAAAGTGAACACAATGCGAAATAGTAGGGCCAGTATATTGGTGTTTCCGCTCAACCGCTTGGCTAAGAGGAACAAGAGTTGATTGTTTTGGAAGTGTTGTTAAGCTCGTCGTTTATTTTACCGCGCCCATTTTCGCCTGTGTTCAATGAACCATCCTTTTACTCCACCTCATGTCGTGCGTTAGTTCTTAACCCCTTCAATGTGATGGTAGTTAAACTAATTTGCCTGCACTTAATTCAATGATTGAGGAAATATAATATTTCCGGATCAAAGTGTTTGCATTCAATGCTAATGAACAAACATTGAAGCAAAGGCCACTCAATGCATAAATTGTTCTATATTTTCGTCCTATGCACTTGTGTTCGTTATTTTTGATAGTTATAAAAATAGATCTTATTGAGCGATAATGTTGCAGGTATTTTAAAACCATGCCAAATGATCTGGAATAGGCAAAAAAGTAATCGACCATTTTTGATTTGAATGAAAGTTTGCATTCGTATCTGACTCATCAGAATAAGAATAATTTGTTAAACTCAAAAGCATTATTTATTTTTCTTTAGTATTTTGACACTAGTTTTATTGTGGACCATTGAAGCTTAGAATCCTTTGATCGTACAAAAAAACGGTCTGTGAATGAACTGTAGGGAATGGTTGCTGTTTTGTAGAGATATATACAATGTGAAAAAAATTTACCTCGAAAAAATTTTATCTGCTGCCAAAAAATATTAAAACACTCCATTTTAAGTTACAAAATAAAGAGCCAAATCCATATGTTTTATTGGTTTTTATAAAACTTGAAATTATAATTTAACTTTTGGTAATGGAGAAAGTTGAAGGTTGAGTTTTATGCCATTTTTTAGTTTCTAAGAATAGTTAGTATTTAGTAAATATTTTAAATCAGAAAGTTTATGACGATTAACTTAGTAATGGTTTTGAATCATTTTGAGTTTTAGTTCAGGAAATTAAATAACAAACACTTAGCTATATGTCAATTCAAAAAATGATTGATTTTTCCCTTCAGAGTTGGTTTTGTTGAAACAAGTCATTATTCCGCAACTTTTGATTACAAGTTCTGCATAAAAAAATAAGACAATTTTTTATTCAAAATTTAAGTTTTGAAGATTCTTTCCCAAGTCAACATTTCTAAGAGCAATCAAATTGCAAAATTTCGAATAAGCGTTTGGTAAATAATTTTATAAATGCATCCATTTTTTGAGAATAATGTTTTTAAAATTTCAGCTTTTTATGAAAAAACAACTCTTTCTTAAGTTATTCGTGGCAACAACCATAATTTCATTGAAAGAAAAAAAAGCAAAGCCTTGGTGCTACATTCCGATTCGGAACTCGACCTTCTGTTTATTTATACACAGACTTCGCAGCTAACTGTTTAGTGTACAGGACAATTACGGGGCTAGCGCTACGATCCTACTGACACTAACAGTCACAGACAGTTCATTGAAATGTATTATAAATATAACACAATTTTATCTTTGGCTGTAGAAAGTTTGGTTGAATTTTCAAACGGTATCACGGCCCTTCAACTCATGAAAATTAATCTTCGTGAAAGTGAACACAACCACAATGTTGCTGAAGAATTACATTATTTGTAATAATAAAAAAACGTATTTTTATAGAAAACCATATTTCAAAACTAATCTTAGAAAGCTTAGTTGTGAAATATTTAATATAATATTAAGGTAATTATATGAGCTCACTTGCAAAAGCAATTCCACGTCCTTGCGAGTGGCCTTCCGGGAGTTTACCGGAACATTCGCCTTGTGGACGAAAACATGCGTGTAGGCATGTTTTTGAGTTCTTTTTTCCTTTTATTTATTAATTCTTCCTCAATTTTCGCGAAAAAATTGTTGGAGTAGGTCTTACGCTCTTGGTTTGCCCAGAAACTCTGGATGGGACGCACCCTGGGTATCGCATTGATTTCCAGCCGCTTCATCTCCTCCAACGATTGCTTCTGGTTGTGGGTCGACACCAGATCCGGACAGAGCACTGCGTCCGGGACGTGAATGACTCAATTTCCGGCAAACACTTCGTACTATAAATTTCCCCGTTCACGGCCAAAACGGAGCTTCTCTTACCTCCACCATCACGTCGCGAATCACCGGAAAAATCGACTCGACCATCTTATTCAGCCGCTGCCACTGCGTCATTGCCTGCAGCTCCGAGACCAGTGGATGGGACTGCCGCTTTCTGATGTCCATGTTTGCCAGGTACTTTAAAGGTATAGATCAAGCGTACGCAGCGATTTAGCCACTTTTCCCGCAGTCTTTTTCTTCAGCATTCTTTGAAGCTTCTTGTCGCTCAGAGTCGTCGGCCGTCTGGAACCGGTCTTCCTTCGATGCTCTGACTGTAGTCCAACAGTGCCAAGACGTTGTAGTTACCGAAACAAGCGTAACCGGGTCCCTTTCCCGTACGATGCTCGCTTCCGACGCGGCGGGGTAACGTTCTCTGATCGCGCACACTTCTGAGCGGAGTAGCTTCACTGTTTTCGCCATTACGGTTAGAGCTCGAGCTATTTTTTCCTGCTGACTCATGGGTTACTATGAGATTTTTGAGTATTGTATGCTAACGTAAGGGCTGGACAATTTTGTCTTCTCGAAAAAAGTCTCCATCCAAAATTTGAGCTTAATCGGACTTCTGATCAGGTTTCACTTACAGTCGTGAAAGTCTTACATTTTTGACCAACCTAAAAATGCACAAGAGTAGTTCTTGAAGTTTCCGAAACCGGTTTTTTTTATTGCAAATCTCTTAGCAATGCAGGAAATGTCGAGATCTGATGTTATTTCATAAAAAAATGTTTGAAAAAATGTATTTTCAGGGATATGGAAACTTTTGCGTTGGGAGATTCGAGCTACACCAGAACACACAAGAGACACTCCCAGCTCGATCATTTCTTTTCATCGAATCATCGAATTCATCGAATAAAAAACTGTAACTTTGACCGCTTTGAGGCTCTACTTCTCGAAGTCCGATTGAGCTCAAATTTGGCACGGGAAATTTTTACGAGAAAACTAAACTTTAGAACTCTATCCTAAATAAAATTCAGAACTCTATCGTAAATGAAATTTTCTATCGTTAAAGATACAATTAAAAAAAATCCTTTTCCCTGAGAAACCTTACAACTGTAGATAAATCTGTAGATTTATAACCTTTTGCTCAGCGGTATCCATCAAAAAATCTTTCGCTCGCAACATTACATTTTTTTTGTTTTTGTCCGATAGTTTCGTGTGGGTAAGTACCCACATGGATATTTCCGAGTGAGTACTCCTACCCATACTACCCACATGAACCGCCGGCCCTGGGGCAGTCGATCGGTCGTACAGCTCTTTTTCGTGTCAATGAAATTAACGACTCTGGGGTACTACTTGATGATAACTAAATTGACTTTTGGGCCGCATCGAGCCAATATTATTGACCGTGCAAGTCGTCAGCTAGGATTTCTTATGAGGGAGTCTAAAAATTTCACTAATGTCTATTGCCTGATATCATTATATTCGGCGTTAATAAGATCGATTGTGGAGTCGTCAGCTGTAGTAAGGGCGCCATACCAGAAAACTTGGATTGATAGGATTAAGAGGCTGCAGAAGTGTTTTGTCCGTTTCGCACTTCGTAGACTTTCGTGGACAGACAGGCTGAACCTTCCTGCTTGTGAAAATCGTTGCAATCTGTCAGGAAATACTTCTCTGGAAAGTAGAAGAAAAATTCAGCAAGCAATGGTTGCTGCTAAAGTTATTTTTGGTGCAATCGACTACCCGGTTCTTCTAAGCAAGTTTTCTCTGAATGCTCCTGGTCGAACTACACGCAGATCACTGAATGAAAGGTTTCTAACGCCGTTGCATCACTCTGTTTTCGGATACTTTGAACCAATCTCCAGAATAATCCATACGGTCAACAAAACTAGTCAACTGTTTGATTTTGGATATACCTCGAATATTTATAAACAGAAATTGCTATTAGCTAGACTTTTTCAATATCTGTTAA
>NC_073694.1:116698995-116860185 GCF_029784165.1 Wyeomyia smithii
GTTGGCTGATAAAAAAAAACAAATATTTAGAAGGGATATTGTTTTAGTAAATATGAACAACCTCCATCTCCACAAACTAGAGTGAACTTAATCACAGTAACACAAATGCCAAAGCAAAATGGCACAGAAAATAGAAGCCAAACACACAAACTACGATTCTCCTCCAAGTAAAGTGTCTGATTTTCACTCAGAACCATAATTTTCATAATTGCAATAAATAATAAACACAACCTGTCACAAGATGGTGCACAATTTTCTATACAGCATGGACATTGTATGCGTGTTATTGGCAGAAAGGGACAGGTTACAGGTTTTATTGTAGAAAAAGGCTCAACTGCCATGGTGGTTGCAATTTAACAACGAACATGATAAGTCTAAAGAAGGCATGCTGACAGACCCTCGTTTCGCTATATTGTAGAATAACGACAAAAGCTGTTGACACCATCTGTAACCGTAACAATCGACATAGGAAATTACTGAAGTTGTAATATCTATATGCACCGTGATATTCTAGCTACTTTTGCATGCTTCGGAAATAGGGTAGGGAACATATTCTAAGCAGCCGCCTGTGTGTTGAGACGAAATACTCGAAATATGTTGGGTGAAATTCAAACAGAAGTTTCTGTCTGAACTTGATTTTAGATTGTGGAACTAAGTTGGCAAACTTTAACAATAATCAACTAAAGTTACCAATCGAGGGACACTATTTCAATCACCCCGAACCTATTCTAAGCAGTTTCCATGACTTTTGCAGGTGTTTTTTTTTCAACATCCGAAATGGCTCCTGCATGGCTGCAAATAAAGGTCGATTTGTTTCGATTGTAGATTGTTCACAGATTTCTTTGTAATTAACGGTATTTCTTATATTCGTATGACAGCTAGACAATCAAAGTTTTGTTTCCATCATTGAACTTGTCGATATTGATTAAAATTCAGGAGTTTGAGGCCTGTTTTCTTCGACTGATTGAAATAGGCGCTACTGCTTAAGCCGTTCCTTACCCTAAAGTGCCGAGGTCAGAATAATTCGCAAGTGTTTACGATTATACACAGCATTTCACAAATGAGGGGGATACATCTATAAAACATATTTTTTATGTAAGCAAATAGAGAATTTAATTATAATTTTTAGAAATATTCTAGAAGCCATATCTTCTAATTTTCTGTTAGTATGTGAGAATTTTTACATTGTTTAAAATATACGAGAATTGAAAATATTGCAGTTGTTTTTTTAAATTGAAATGATAACATAAAAAGAATGAGAAAAATATCAATCAATAAGATAGTCCTAGCAAAACTCTAATCAAAAGTATGTTACTGTTAACCCTGCTACTAAATGAAGTTTGCCTGGCGTCTGTGATTCATACTGTTGACCATGACTATGTGAATTTGCTCTAGAATAATAACAAACAATAAATCAAAAAGTCACTAATCTACCCTAAAAGTATGTCACCCCTTTTTCCGGCCTAAATGTTCCTTCGTATATAGTCCCTCCCTCTAGCTGTTGTCTCGAATTACTGCTTTTGCATCCATTTGTGTTTGCCTAATTCGAATATTGATTCATATATTCTCTTCCTTACTCATCTGAAGCAGAGCCTCGTCAACTTTCAAGAAATTTACAGGCTCAAACTACTATATGCATAGGTACAAGAAAAAAAAACTCTAAAAATCAAACAAAAATTACACCATAAATATATTACGATATATAGGCATCATACAGAAAAAAATAGTCAGAGTAAATGACGGGTTACGCTCAGTGAATGACAATTAACGCTGAGCGTTTTAGACCTTACTCAGAAAATCAATTCACAAGGTGATTATTCTACCTTTCCTATGAAAAAGGAAAAATCTTCTTTCATTGCTTGAAATATTTGGATAAACAATAGAACAGCAATTCCATAAAGTTTTTTTTTTTAGAATTCGTTTCAAGAAAACACACCGCCATAAATTTTCTTGCGTAAAATATATCGTGCCACATTAAAATTTCCTAAAATCTAACTACTACTATTTGTCACTGTTTTGATTTCAGTTTCGGTTATACTCATACAGAAGAAAGAATAAACAGTGTCGTACAAATACAAGCCAGAATATTTTATTCTTGTCTCGGCAGTGTTCCGGCGGTATTTTGTCCTTGCAGATACGATATCCGTTTCGATTTTATTCAATTTGCTTCCTTTCATTCAATTAACTCAATTGAATTCAGCACACTCGCTGATGATGATTTATTTGTGTATCTGTGGGTGATTTATTAATTGCATAATAAAAGCATTAGGACTAATGGATTTCTTTCACTTGCTAAAGTGGCCTCTGCACGTGTTCGCTTGAAACATAAGAGTGAATTTGATTACAGTAGAATGTAGTACCGCTTGACAAACAAACCAAATGCACTTTTTTATTTTCGAATAAAATCAAAATTTATAACAAAAGACTAATCCGAATTTGGCGACAACATCACTCATATATTAGTTTATTTCATTGCGCAATAGCAAATAACAATCTTCCGGATATTATTACCATCTACTCTTGGCAATAAGAAGAACATGAACCCGAAACTTTCAATATCCTTTCTAGTCCAACAAGCAATACTTTCACTATCCCTTGTTATTTTATATAATACATAGATGTATTTCTTCTTTGTGATATCCGAAAAACTATTTTCAGTTCAGATTTTAGCGCTCCCTTGACAAACATAGTATATATTTTCATGAATAAATCCATCACATTGCATTTAAAGAACGTATCCTGTCGTCGGCATCTACAATTTCCCCTTCGTAGCATCTACAGTAGTCACTCATGCATAAGTTGTCACATAGTGATTAATGGGTGTCGAACAAATTGTCTAGAAAAATAGAAAAGGGTCACACAGCAAGCCATCTCAGTGTCTGTACCGTACGATACAGTTCCTTAACTGCGGTTATTTCATCAGCTCTGAACAATACATGGATACCATCAAAAGCAAGACTGATGTCTGTGCAACGAATACTACTATAGCAGTGTGCTGCTAGAAGGCCCTATATCATTGCAATCTTTCAAGCTACGTAAAATTTTCTGAACATTGACAAATAAAATGCCATTCTATAAAAATAATAAACATTGATTTGTACAATTAAAACAAATCTGAAGCTAATAATTGTGTTTAGAATAATATTAGTAGAATTTAGCCAAATTGTCAAAAATTATTATTAGAATACATTGATGCCAAAGGTTTTTGATGTCAAATGTCGAGATCTAGTGTTATCTCGAATAACAAGTGTTGGTCGAAGAGCGACCTTCTGGGACTTTTTTTGCCGTTTTGCCTTTCTCCTAGAAAGGTATAGCAATCACTAACAAAACCGAAGGTATGAAAGCGCTCTAAAGGATCGAATGGCACATTTCAATCGACTCATTTCGACGAGCTGAGCATTTTCTGAGTGTGTGTGTGTGTGTGTGTGTGTCTTAGTGTGTTTGTGTGTGTGTTTGTGTGTGTGTGTGTGTGTGTGTGTGTCTGTGTGTGTGTCTGTGTGTGTGTGTGTGTGTGTGTGTGTGTGTGTGTGTGTGTGTGTGTGTCTGTGTGTGTCTGTGTGTGTGTTCGTGTGTATGTGTCTGTGTTTGTATGTGTGTGCGTGTGTGTGTCTGTGTGTGTGCGTGTGTGTATGTGTGTATGTGTGTGTCTGTGTGTGTGTGTGTCTGTGTCTGTGTGTGTGTTTGTGTCTGTGTGTCTGTGTGTTCGTGTGTTTGTATGTGTGTGTGTTTGTGTGTGTGTTTGTGTGTGTGTGTATGTGTGTCAAACGGATATTTAGTTTGCTTATTACTTATCAAAATGTGAAAATCTCGAAAGTTAATTTCCTCAGAAACTGCACAACCGATTTAAACCAAATTGGTTTTCAATAAACGGGCTACCTAAAATACCTTAAACTTTTAAGTTTTATGAAGATTGGATATGTGGTTCATAAGTTATGGAAAGAAACGTGTTCTGGAGACTATTTCTTCTCTCTCATGTTTCTCAGAGATGGCTGGACTGATTTTCACAAAATCAGATTCATATGAAAGTTCTAGTTGCCCATGAAACTCTATTGATTTTCTTGCAATCGGATTATTACATTACCTGTTATGTTCAAAAATGTGAAAACCAGCTGTGAAAAGGAACATATTCCGAAGACTACTTGAGCTCACTCACTTTTCTTAGAGATGGCTGACCCGATTTCCACAAAATTAGTGTAAAATGAAAAATCTAGCTCATAATACCCTATTGAATTTTACTGTAATCAGACTGTAACATAGTCTGTAATGTATTGAAATGTGAAAATAACGAAACTTCATTGTCTCAGAAACTACACAACCGATTTGAACAATATTCAAATCAGATGAACGGGCTAGTCAAGGGTTAACTGATGAATTATGAATGAACACGTGGTTTCAAAGTTTGTCTGCCCCATACGTTCCTATTTCATTTGGTTGTAGTCGAACATAAGCATCCGTTATGTATTAAATTGTTAAAACAACGAAGTTCTATTATCTCAAAGATTACACGACTTATTTGAACATAACTAGAGGAACTGTTCCATTATTCATCTCAGACCATATATTCATCTCATACAACATGAAAACATAATTGAAAACAGGAATATAAACGAATATTTTTTAACTAAACCAATCTAATAATCCATGGAATGGATTCTCTTTGATTCACTTCACATTTCTCATAAAGTAGAATCCTCAAAAACTCACCTAAAATCTTTAAATTTGATATTATAGTCGGGCATCTACACTCGAAAACTCAGTTATTCAATCACCTATCTCAGAAAACAAAATCTGCGCATTGTTCTATGTATACGGTTAAAACGGGACTCGTTCAGCCGACCAAAGTTTTTTTCATCACTAGTGGACCACTTTTTATTTTAATCACTAAACAAAATCACTCACTACACTAAGAATATCTTAATCTTTGAAATGTTCACCTCAAATTCCCAAAAACAATCTTATTTTAGCTGAATTATATGTGATGGATTTTTACAAATCCTAAATTCCAACTGTATGTATACTCATCTTTTTGCACTGTGTTGAAAAAAATCGAAAGTTGTCAAATCAGTTTCTGTTAATACGAAAAAGTCATACTAAAAATGTTGAATTATTCTGACATAATTGACATAAATCGACAGCACTGCAGCGGTTGCCTAGGTTACCAATTTTGCACGTAAACAACTACAGCGGATGCCTAGGTAACCTACTAAGACGGTCTGTGGCTACGTTCATTCATGATAATGTGATTCATTCATGATTAACAGTGTGATGAATATGGTGGCATCGTGAGATGAATAATTGAACAGTGATTTAAGTTTTGAGATGGATATGGAAGCGTTGTGGAAAATGGTTTATTTTACAAAATTCAGGATAAATCTAGCTAAGTTTACCTCATATACAATAATGAACGATTCTATAAGAGCACGTAAGCGTATTTTTTTTATTTGTTCAACGATTTCGTGAAATCGATTTCGTGAATCCATGCATTCTTCATGAATATCGGCTTAATGAGATGAATAATGGAACAAGTATCCTAGTGTCATACGAACGAGTCATCTCTCAAACTTACAAAAAACAAACTTCATAACAATTTGATGTGTGGTTCAAAAGTTATGGAAAGAAAATAAATTCAAAGACTATTTAAAACTATACCTGCTTTGATCAATAAATGTGGCCTCAACATAATTTAAATGTTATTAAATTTTTCGAAATCAAGAGTCATTTTTTTCATTTCGCTTTTTTTGAGCACTAACATTACGTCAAATTTCATATTTTATACTTCAATTACAACATCGATATTTTAAAACCCAAAGAGTAAATATACCTTTATTGGAAATAAGCGTTCATGTAAATCTATTTTTACAAATAATAAGTTTGAATGGAAAAGGCTGGGTCTGACCGCTAGGTGGATTAAGTTAGTTTCTTGAAAATATATAAAATTATTTATAACTTGCCCTATGACTGACCTATGACTGATTTTTAGTTTTCACGATGTTTTTATTTAAATACTCATGAATTATCATAATACGCAGAGAATGTTCTGCGGTAGCCAACATATGAACGTTTTTACGCTCAAGACCGACCGATTTTGAAAAGCTCCGATTTAAATGAAACTTTGCACACGACTGAAAAATATGAGTATTTTTCACAGTTGAAAAAAATTTTTATACTCGGGAGTAATCTTATAAAATAGCGTATAACGTTTAATGTACACTTCATTGAAAGCAGAATAAACTGTTCATTAAAAGCAAAATAATTTGCAGGAAACCAATAATGCATCAATATTATTTTGTTTAGCCTCAAGTTATAGCAAAGGTTTTGGTAAAAATTCGATGGAAGAATATCATAAACATATTCAAATAAATAAATGTAATAAATGCTTCATTTTTAGCGATAGTTCAAATTTAGGTTTTTAAAAAACTGGATTATTCACGACTATACACTTAGAAGAAGCGAATGTTTTATGTTATACCTTCAAAAATCATTCACCAAAATGAGTAATCACCATAATACAATTCACTTTTGGACAGCGCGGCGTTTACTTATATTTCTTGTAATTTTTTGTTTAATTTCTATAGGTTTTCATTAATTTTGACGGAAGTTTTGAGTGTCAATTTTTATTCTTCACTCAAAAACTATTTTCTTGCTAAAAATTTCTGGGAAGTACAAATCAATGTATAATCGTACACTGACCTTTATTCGATGTTGCTCTTTGTTTCTACCTGTGAATCAAGCAAACGATAGATGGATATAGCTTCAAAATTATTTTCCTACCTTTCCGAATTTTAATGCGTACCTTTCGGTGATCCATTCCGATTCGGAGCTCGACCTTCTGTTTTTTTATACACAGACTTCGCAGTTTAGTGTACAGGGGTGGCATTGTGCAGCTCGATTCGAACGATATTCGCTATTCTCGAGCACGCTACATACTTCCATACTTCGCTTCAAGCTCAAAAGGAACTGCCATTGTCATTTGTCCTTGGGCTCATCTTACCCAACTAAACGAAACTTAACGTCCACCAGCGATCAATTAGTTTTGTTCGAGTTACTCGAAACGAAATGCGTAATGTCACCGCAGGACAATTGCGGGTCTAGCGCTATGATCCTACTGACACTAACAGTCTCTCCCGAGCCGAGACTCGAACCCACAAAGACTGGCTTGTTAGGTCAGCATCGTACTGAAGCAAAAAAAATAGGCCAGCATCGCATTTCGAGACTATCTGGTGGATATCCGACTTTTCATAGTCATCACTTATTTTGTTAAACCCGCGGGTGGGCGCCGTTCACAAATTACGTAACGTTTAAAACCTAGATTTTAGACCCCCTCTCCCTCTATGTAACGGTAAGTAACGTCCGAAATGACCCCCCCCCCTAAAATTACGTAACGCTGGACAACCTGTCCCCTTTCCAAATGTGCAATTTTGAGCAAAGATCGCAGTTACGTAATGGTCTCAACTAGCCTCCCTCCTCTCCCCCCCTATGTAGCAATAAGTAACACAGACTCAACCCCCCTCCTTCCCATTCATGCGTTACGTCATTTGTGTACGACACCTTACTACTGGAAAATCACAAATTTCTTTAGAAAACTAGTTTCATGAATAATTCAAGTTTTCCAAACTCAAGTTCATTATGAGCATAGCAATTTAGTAAATATCTAATCTATGCTAATGGTTTCAATTTCGCTAAATTTTTATAGATTATAACGGGATGGAACATTCGAATGCACCACCGAGAGTACCATCAAAGCCATCTTTAATGAAATGAACGAATAAAACTATATATGAATATATGAGCCGTTGCGGAACAGAGTGGTCCATGTGCCATCGAGCAAATTTTTCAGGAGAAGCAATTTTCGAAAAAAATATGCTACATGGTACGTGTTATATGATAGTTAGGGATACCATCTGGTCGAAGTTAGAAATCAGGATAGCTTTTCTCGGCACAAATTTGACTAAGCCATTCTATTCTTCTTGTATGAGCAAATATAACATGTAATATGTGATTTACCCTTTAAAATACAATTATAAAACTCTTTTATTTACTGTACACTAAGTAAATTAGTTTTTTATTTAGTTTTTTTCACGCGTTGATATCTACCTCGTGGAAAGACGCGGTAATTAAAAAATCCTTCGATTTAAAAATCCGCGTGAAAAACCCGTTAATTCGTAAATCCGTGTAGAAAAAACACATAGTAAAAAAGCTGAGTGTATCTCTGACGAGTCACTTTCATCAAACGACTTTAAATTGTTACGCATTAGTAGATATTTTAAAAATTTAACCCACGTAAACTGTTTCAACATAAACTTAACAAATGCCAGATGCTTAATGGTAACGGTCAACGCGTGAAAGATTCTTCTTATTACTCTACTGAGATTCAACAAATGAAAAAAAAAATCGATCGCAGTGAGCGTTGCGAGCTAAAATCGAAAACATTTATTGAGCAATTTTCAAAAATTCTGCTCATTACCACACAACAAAATTAAATATCTCAAGAAAATCAGGACAAATGCTAAAATATAAAAAATAAATCAGGACGTCCAAATAGAACTTCAAAATCAGGACATGTCCTGCTAAATCAGGACGGATGGTATCCCTAATGATAGTATTATACCGATTTATGTACATAGACCACTCTGTTCCGAATTTTCTTAATTTCCCAACTTCAGCTTCTCAAGTAGAAGCGGTTTATGCAGAAAACTCATTATCGATAAAATATGTTCTTTAGACCACTCTGTTCCGTAACGGCTTATATATTCAAAATATATTCACACATTGCATGCTATCATAGCCGGATTTAGGGGAGATCAAGGCTGGTCATGGCTTCCGGGCCCTAAAATTTTGGGGCTCACCACAAAAAATAAGTGGGATTTTATTGAAACTAACACAATATATCTTTACCCTTCCTATAATTCATACTATTTTATGATATTTTCCTTCATTGGAACTTTACCTACTGAAAACGAGACCCCCGCAACGTACTTGGCGCCCGGCCCCCTCAATCCTGAATCAAGCCCTGCATGCTATGTATTGTTTATATCTACTAATTGTTTGATACTTACAGGTTCATCAATGCACGACGAAGAATTGTACAACCAATGATAGATCAATCAAATCGAGCAGGTTAGTATTAATTTATAGTTTCCAGTGGTGGGCACCGCTAACCGAAAATTTAGCGACGCTAATCGCTAAGTCGCTAACCGGAAAATTTAGCTCGATAATCGCTAAACGCTAAACGCTAAACCCACATTAGCGGAACTTTCGCTAATCGCTAATCGCTAACTTATTAATATGTAAATAGTCATATCGCTATATTTATTGCTCATGTTTTGTAAGATTTGAACCAATTTGATCTGTTTTGGTTAAATAAACGAAAACAATTACTTTTTCACGAAACGGTATTCATATTTGATTTTGTAAAAACAAGAATAACAACAGTTATTTAGCTTGCATTGAAAATAGATACTCTTAGGAATGTTTTCATGAAAATTCAATTATTATCTGAATCGAAAAAATAGAACCAAAGTTGTCATAATTTCAAGCGCATTGCAATTCATCAAAGTTCTTGGTGTGCCAAAAATTCAATCTAGACCTTGTGCTTGTTTTTCAAAATGCTCCTGTGGCTTGTACGATAACTGGAACTCCATTCTAGGGTAAAAAAACTGACAAGAGCCATCAGCAATTCACAGTTTTTCTAAATATTTCTATTGTCGCTTCTCCACAAAATTTAGCGAATTAGCGATTAGCGTTTCGAAGGCCAAAATTTTAGCGACGCTAACAGTTTCGCTAACCAGGTCAAAAATTAGCGAAATCGCTAAATCGCTAACTGAATTTTAGCGTCGCTAATTAGCGAATTAGCGAATTAGCGGAATGGTGCCCACCACTGATAGTTTCCCAAACATTTGCACAATTCCACAAATAACTATATTAAAATCACTTTTTCCTTGTGTTCGAAACGTGTAAACACATGTCACACACTTTGGTTAAAAACTCTTGAAATCTTCACCAATTGGAAACATTATTGCATGAAAAACACGAGAAATCATGTGCAGAAATCCTAGTCCCATCGTCACCCCGAAACGTAGAAAAGCTATATACATATACAGGGTGATAGGTTCCTTGTTGGGAATATTTCCCAATATTTTGAAACTACTCGAAAATTAAAGCAGATAGAGAGTTGGTGTCCAAGAACGGACTAAAGAGTTTAACCGCTTCAATCGTTCAATCTGAGTAAAAAACATCTTGATCACGTTATTTTGTGAGACAACATCATAATTCGTTTACAACAGCACTACTTTTGAACACTTTTGCTTTCAAAATGTAATTTTTTGCATTCACTAAGACATGTAAAAGCTGTATCTGGTAGGAAATTTTCTCAACTCTGGAATGAAAATGAAACAGAATTGCTTTAATTGGTATACACATTAAGTTACAGCCAATTATGAAAAAGTATCCAAGAAACTTATAAGTTGAATAACTTCGAGTAGATTAACATTAAGGCGTATCAAATAAATTTCTTCTTGAGCGTCTTAGTAGAATAGAATTGAATATTGAATATAGGTTTTCATTTAATTCTACTACCAAAAGATCATATACCCTCTTATACCATCCGCAGCTCGATTCAATTCGATGTCATTTGAAATTGTATTCCATATTGTTTATTAACACAGGAATAAATTTTTCAGCCGTAAACTGTCATAACTCGTGAAAAATTCTTGAATAAAATATACCGAACATTGAATTCGGACACTGTTTTCTGACTTCTAAGTCATCAATGTTGACAATAAAGAAGCCCTTTAAACCTGAGACCCAAACCATCTCCGTACCTTTCTATATTCCATTGCATCTAACTCACGAAGTCGAAAAAAATACGAAAAACGAATAATAACGCCCATCAGTGATCATTTATTTTTCTTCTAATCAATCGAAACGAAATGTTACCCCTGTTCTATAGAGCAGCAATAATTCAAATTGTTAATGTTCATATAACCATACGCAAACAACAATTTGTTGACAGAAGGTCTAAGATTAGAAAATTTCACTGGTAAACACAAGTTTTGCCATAGAGCTCAAACTGGAAAAAAGAATGATTGCAGCATTTTAATCATTCCCGTGAGTTAAATAATTTTTTCAAAGACTTAAATGAGATTTACCGTAAGCGAACGTAGAAGTGACGAACTCGGCAATTCTGCATTCACTAGGGGTACCAAAATTCACATGAATGGTCAAAAAGCTATAATCTTTTTGGGGAAACTTTTTTGAGCGTTTATAGACCCGTTTTACTAAAGAAAGATATTATCTTATGTCTTCACCTCGATGGGTTCACAATATAATCATAGTTCAATATTTTTATATATGTTATAATTTCCAAGGCAAGACATGTCTTGTTTTTGATCACCCAAATCTTTCTTCTTCTTCTTCTTCTTCTTCTTATTTCTAGTGCTGTGATTGCTATTGCTGTCATAGGCTTGAGCATTGGGACCGGTGACGTGACCCACCCAGATCTTTACCTTTTATTTATAATAGTTTTGATATTAACATGTGAGTGCCTTTTTATTACTAGACTGGCACCATGTCATCCAAGGTAACGCTGGTTACGCTGCGCATCCTTTTTATTTTCTACACAAGAGTGAAATAGTTCGCTTGCTAGATTGGAATGGCACTGACAGATATTTTATTCGAATTTTGGCAGCTGTCGCCACTCTAGTAGTATACAGGCACTCTACTACAACCTACAGCAAGGTGAATATGGACGCGACGCGGTACATCCTTACTATGCCATCGGCTCTACTTCTACTCAAAATTCTCATATAAAAGCGAATAACAGTACAGGATTGAGTGAATTACATATTTATTATCATCAACAATTTTGTTTATGGCAGGGAGGAAAGCCCATCAATTTTACTTTAACGACCTACCTCAATAAGAAAGACGAAGAGAAATGATTTGCAAAATTCATCCTGAAGGCAAGGACACGCCATCCTACCCACTGCAAAAGATGAATAAGCGGTTAAAGCGGTAACGTAATATCAAGACGTCAGTCTTAGCTCCATCGAAGGCGGCTGAGCGAAAAAGTTGGTTTAACTCGTAGAAAGAAGTTAATAATCATTATAAAATTGGTAACACTACAGTCGCTTTTAAGCGGTTATTATACGTAACCTTTTTCACTAGGGTTTTAAAACAAAGGCGTTTTTCATGAGAAATTGACCCAATTTCATAAAGATTTTCCACATAGTCGATTTTTGCGCAACATGCTACTAATAATATTTACTATTTAAATATATTTTTCAAAAGAAAGGTCAAACTTCCATAATCAAATTCCAGCATATTCACTACTGTTATTATTAACCTTTCTGCTTTATTCTGTTTTAAATTTGTTCTGCAAATCAACTCTGCTCTACAGTTTACAGTTTTGCGAAATCAACTCTGCTCTACAGTCAATTTCACAGGATTTCTTCACAATAAGCATCTCTTGTGAAAATAGTTGTTCCAGTATATATGTATCGAATAATAACTAATCTCACTATAAATTTCATAATGAGCGTTATTAGTAGAATGGAATTAAATATCGAGAGTAAGCAATGTTTCTATTTACTTCCAATTAAAAAATCCATAACTTCTTTGAAGCACCCAACAGTTGCAAGCATGCTTGGCATACACTGCACAAAACACTGATGTCGTTTTCGTTTTCGCGGTGTAGCTACACTCAAACGACACTTTTGACACCGAAAATGTTTTATTTGACTTTTCGGACTGCCCTTTTTCTGTCTCTCCCTACACTGTTTCTATCCCTGACGACACCCGAAAAAAGCAGAGTGTACTGTAGGAAGTTCCAACACATTCACACGTATGTGTCAAAACTGGTTTGTTTTGGTTTTCGTTCCACGTGGTAAAGTGTCAGGTAAATTTTTGTTCAGCACATTAGGGTAGTTATCATACTGTTCTAATGCTATCTTATTTTGTTAGAAAGCTGACACGTTAGTAACAAAGTTTGATGTTGGTTTGATACTAGTAGAATTTCTCGTGCTTCTATATAACGTAACGAAAAAAAAAGTTGCCTTATATCAAGGTATATAAGTCATAGTGGTCTACGTACCGTGGAATGGGGTGAAATTGATCACCTGAAAATTCGTGATAAAAATACTAATCAAGAGATATTGCTCTTACAACACTAGGCAATGTTAACGTGTTCTTAAACGCAACTTTTGCATGATTCACATACCTATCAAAGTTAACCCTTGCATGCCCGGTGCAGTTTTTATATTTTCGAAAAATTCTTCTAACTTATTCAAAACTCAATCAAATTTGATCGAACAAGTTTCCAAATAACAAAAAAAATGAATTTACTTAAGGTAATCTTAGTTGAGGGTTAATTACGATAAAGTTGGAGAAGTGAGTAAAGTTTGATAAAAGCTCAAAAAGTGTAATTTTCAACAATGATCATTCCATACCATTAAAAAAATACTGATGAATTCGCAGGAAACCGCAAAAATTTTAATTTCAGAGCTAGTTTTTGTGCTTTTGCAACAAACCGAATTGAAATCGGTCTAACGACGATCAAATAAGAGCAAATTTAGCAACGAGCAGCTCGTGAACCAAAATATACAAGTTTTAACCTGAATTATCGTTATTTTCGTTTCCAAAATAGCTGTAAATGATATTTTTAGGTACAGAAATCATCATTTATCTTCAGCATATCGAAAAAAACACATTGCCAGATGAATGTATGGATTTCAATGGTGATCGATTTCACCCCAATTTACCTCATGGTATGGTATCACCAATAGCCATGGTATTGGTATCACCAATAGCCATAAAAGTTTACTGGAGCACATACCAGTACTTGTTTTAAAATTATATTATTGCGGGAAAAATGTACATGAAGCTAGTTAATTGGAAATTGTTATAAAAATTGATCAGTTTCACCCCGTTCCATGGTACATTCCCTTTTTTTAAACTCTTATCTACAATTATAATAGAAGGCCCAGACGCAGATAGCTGATCTCAAATCGAAGGAGCGAAATAATGTTAACAATTATTTGGTTCAGGTTTGACGTTTTTATTTTTCAATGTTACTCTGTTAAATGTACACATACAGCAAGGGATAGGAAAAGTCATTCCCTAGGTTGTTTATCACGCCCCTTTTTCTCTCGTTTGCGATTACGATCGACCTTGGCAATCTTACCGGCATAACCAAAGTTCTCAAAGTCTGCTCCTGCTCGCACTCGGACGAAATTCCGTTCAGAACTGTCAACGCGTGAGTGAGGACAAAAGCAAGACTATCACAATTTTTCTTCCGCAAAAACTTTTTATTCTAGCTTGCATATCTGTTATCTGTGCTTGAAGTTAGCAGTAAGAAATATCGTCATTTAATTTAACATGGCATCTGACCCAGAATATAAGTAAAGGATTTTAATTTTAAAAATAAAAAAAAGTCTGCTAACACTGTTCAGTTCTAACATTGGCAATCGGAAACACTAGATGTAGGGTAAGGAACGGCTTAAGCAGTAGCGCCTATTTTAATCAGTCGAAGAAAACAGGCCTCAAACTCCTAAATTTTGATCAATATCAACAATTTCAATGATGGAAACGAAAACTTTGATTGTCTAGCTGTCTTACGAATATAAGGAATACCGTTAATCACAAAGAAATTTGTGAACAAACATCGTTGGAAACAAATCGACATATATTGCAGCCATTAAGGAGCCACTTCGGGTGCTGAAAAAAACGCCAGCAAAACAGATGGAAACTGCTTAGAATAGGTTCGGGGTGATTGGAATAGTGTCCCTCGATTAGTAACTTTAATTGATAATTGTTAAAGTTTGCTAACTTAGTTTTACAATCTGAAAACAAGTTCTGACAGAGAAAACGATAGAGAACAGATTGATATACTACTGTTTGAATTTCACCCAACACATTTCGAGTATTTCGTCTGAATACACAGGAAGATTTTGAAGCTGCTTTGAATATGTTCTCTACCCTAATTGAGTAGCCAACAAACTCATGCTTTCCATCGAAAAAGATGTATGCTTCGGTAAACTCATCCGGCGATTTAAAAATACAAGAAAATAACAGGAGGTGCTTGACACAGCTTGGAGTACAGATGAAAAATAAAATTGCAATATTTATAAGGTAGAATCTCCCAGACGGTCTCGAGGAACGATGCCGGCCTAGCAAGCTAGTCGTCGTGAGTCCGAGTCTCGGCTCGGGAAAGACTGTTAGTGTCAGTAGGATCGTAGCGCTAGCCCCGCAATTGTCCTGTACACTAAACAATTGGCTGCAAAGTCTGTGTATAAATAAACAGAAGGTCGAGTTCCAAATTGGAATGTAGCACCAAGGCTTTGCTTTATAAAGTAGAAACATTCGTCGGTAGATCGGATTTTTTTACGGAGTTAGTTCTAAATCGAATTTATTCCAGTGCATTCGATGTGACGCTAAAATGAAAGCACCAAGTTCAAAATATGCAAAAAAATCGAGATTATTTTAAATGACTGAAACTATGCACTCGTACTTGGTTCAGCAAACTAAGTTTTTGTTGCTGCTAGAATAATTTTCCTGAAAAGTTATTTTTAAGAACAATATATCCATTTTAGCAAATGCTTTATTCAACCCTATCCCCCGGAGTGATAGGGTTTTTCTGGATAAATGACCGTTTTTCCTTGATAAATGACCGTTTTTCCTTGATAAATGACCTTCAAACTCTTTTTACTCAGCAACCACAACTTGCACAAACTCTATTGTAAATTAAAGATCGATCTGTTCTCTAACCGTTTTAAATAGTTCCATCGTTCCAGTATATTTGTTAAACTGTAATCAAAATTCAGATATCAGTTGAATTCCCGCGGGAAATGCACGGGAACTTTTTGTTGGACAATAGAACGTTCTGAGAATGAATTGCCGGGAACTGATGATACCTTGTACAGGGCTCGTAGCGGTTAGACAATGCAACAGTAGTTATTTTAGTGGGAGAGCTAGCAAACCGACATCGCTAACCACAGAACCACGGGGATCACTAAAGACGAAGTCACACGTTTTTTTTTCCTGTGTGGACTCATCACTGCGACCAGAGATTAAATCTATTGTGATATTGCCCAGGTGTTTTCTGTACTCCGCACTTCATATAATTGGCAGTATCACTGTTGAAGTAAGTGATACGCTTATTATTGATATCCGTGCTTGTGTGTAGGTTTTACCTTTCCGTTTCTAGCTTACTGCTCTACTAAACCGAGCCTCTGTCCATCCTAACAACATCGCCTAGTTACAATTCCCTGGAGAGAACTTTCATACGTTACTCACACCAGTTTTATTATAATAGGGACTAATTTTTGTTAGAAGGAGAGTCAACAGGGGTACTGTAGAATTCAGATTGATCAATGGGTACGTGGTGGGGAGCCTGAGAATAAACCCATGCTAAAGTCCTTTGACAACCAAATGGCCTAATTCTACTGAGATTCGAACCCACGACCACCCGCTTACCAAAGCGGACTCTGTAACCTTATGGCTACGGAGCTCTCCAAGTTACACGTTAATGTTATCAAATTTCTAGCCCGGAGTTTTTACCAGCAGAATTAATTGGAACCAACTTAAATGAATATAAATTTTTTAATTAAAGTTTAAATTGAGAAGTTTTCAGAAATTGTTTTAAAATGAATATTTATCCAAATTATGGAAAATGCCAAAAATACTCCAATTTTAAAGCAGGATGAAGATCCAGCTGAGATTTCCAGTTGTCGACCAATGAATTTATGATGATGTAAGCTGATAAATCGGAAGGTCATTCAAGTGGAGCTGCTTTTATATACATAGAAAAAGCATTCGATAGTGTTCAGCATAAATGTTTGATTGCGAAATTGTTAGTTTCTAATTTTCTAATTTTTACAATCAAGATCCTAAAATAATTCTTCAACAGATCAGACCGGAATTCCAAATCCGATTGATTATCTTGTCAAAACAGGTGTGTCTCGAAATAGTTAATTGATAACACTGTTTATGTAAATTTTGGTGCCCCTAGACCCCTAGTTGAGCCACAACTTTCTTTCTTCCGTGATATTCTGGCTCAGTGGCACACACCATATGGCTACTTGAACACCAATAATATAGAACTACTGATCAGAAATAACTTGTTAGTGTTAATTATATTTAATTTTAGCTCGTAGTCAGCAGCGAGTATTAAAAATTTGCTCTTAGTTTATAAGTTACTTTATAAAGTAAGACACTAGAAATAATTGGCTCCGTGAAACATGTATATGTATTGTGCCGTGTCAAATAAATGTTATTTGAGTAAAAATAAAAAATAAACAAATTTCTTTCACTTTTGTCGTCCAGTGTAATTTTTATTTTCAATTTTATCAAACTGGACGTGTTTTTCAACAAAAATATATTTTTGTTCAAGATTCTGAAGGAACTGGGAATTTTTGCAGGAGCCAGTTTAAGTCTGATCCTTTTGGAAACATCAGGGAAAATCAAGGAATTTATGTTTTGAAATTAAGTCGCCACCCTGTTCGCCACCCTTTTTCTCAAAAAGTCATGTTTAAGGCATTTGGAATTGTATTCAACTTTTTTGACGTAGAAGTACGTCTTTCTTCACTATACTAGGGTACATCGTGTGAAGCATGTTACGTATTTTGTAGGCGGAATAGAAGTTTTCAAATGATAATAACTCTCATATAACAGTCCCGAATTCCATAATTAATAAGTCGTTGTGAAGTTGAAATGTACAAGATTTCTGTAATATGATAATTATCGCAGCCATTTTCTTATTACATGGCAAAAATTACGGAAAAGTTTTCAGGTCAAATATTCACTCACATATGGCTTATGCGGTTGGTATATTACCTAACGCAGACATCGGAAAGATAGACGAAATGATTGCAAGTATACAATCATTGGCTTACTATGTTAACCAATTAGCATCGTATTCGAGCATAATATTAGGTGGAACTACCTGTAGTGCAGCGAAGATCCAACATGCCTGTTCAGAAGTAGAATTGATATCTACTTAAGCATTTTCGCAGTACGATTATTTTCAGTTGTCGCTTGCCTGCTGAGTGCTGATGCGTGCAGCTGTTTGCGCTAGTTGTGTTCGCTGTCTGAACTCAACTGGAACAATCAACTGGAGATGCTTTCACGGTAAGAGAGCAGAAATATTACATTGGCTGACGGTATATAAAATAAAATGCCTGCATTGTGTTGACATTTTGTCAGTTCTCGTCTTATTGCTGGCCCTGTATGATGGTTGTAGCAAGTACATAGCAAACGAGCGATTTTTTATGTACTGAATAGTTATTTCCTTAACCTGGACATCAGGAAGGTAGAGTAAATGATTGCGAGTATATTTTCATTGACTAGCACGCCGTGGCAGAATCGGCATATTAAGCACCTCCGGTTTCTCTTCGGCAAAAGCTAGTTTAGGGTCTAAGTTTTCAAATTAAAGTTGTTTAAAAATATTCTATAGGGAAAAAGTTGAAAAAAAAAGTTGACTTTTTTAATGTTTTGGCCATTTTTGACTATTTATGGCTAGGTACATTGTAACAAGTAATATAATGACGATATAAATAATGTGCGTGTGGAAACGAGAGGGAGATAGAAAAGAGACACTGTGTCATCGCATTTCGCTCAACTTTTGCTCTGGTTTCGCACATGAGATCTGTTAAATGCGTAACGCAAGATTTGTACAAGGAATACGTTAACAAAGATTAAAATCAAAATATATATCATATGCATGAAAATTGTTATTTTTGTTATGCATGAAAATCGTGATTTTCCGGTAAATTTCGGTTTAAGGTGAATAATATCATTTGGGGCGCTCAAACCGTGATTTATTTTCGTGAGCTGTTCGTCTGATAACACCGTTTTTAAACGAAAAACCAATAGCAATGGGAAGAACAATGATGTCTATTATAAGAATATATTCGAGAACATGACGTGTTCACTTATACAGGCACCTTGTGTATTTCTTTATAATCACATACCACGAGGTTGCAAGCGTGTACACTTAAATTGCGTGTTTACCTATAAAGGTATATGTTTTGTTTACAAATTGCTTTCTTTCCAAATTTGACCCTGATGCCCTCTGCGCCACCTCTAGACCTTAATGAAATTCAACCAAATTTTTATATGTTGCTTATTGAACCCCAAGGAGGTCTTTTTGTCTGGGAAAACGGGAAACGAAGCAATTCCTAAATAAAAACACTTGCTTGCTCCGGTTTTTCATTATTTGTGTCAGCTGCGATGTTGACACTAGCGTTGTCAGCAATAAAACAAAGAATAGGACGTTCAAAAAAAGTGGTTCCCGTGGCTCTGTGGTTAGCGATTTCGGTCGGCTAGCTCTCCCACACGGTTGTGATCAGTGTTGCCAATTTTTCATCTGTACTGGGATCTGCAGAAAATCTTTTTCATCTGTGCTATTTCCGGGAAAAATCTGCACCACTGGCTCAAAGTTTTTATTTTAAACAACTAACGACTGATAATTGCTTTAGTAAAATTGAGTATATCGGCTTTCCAGTCATCTGCTTATCAAAACGAAAATTTATTTTCTATTTCCGACGTTTCGATTTAATATAAAATCTTTTTCAAGGATTCTACAAATATACAAGTTGTTACAAAAATTCAATAATCAGAAAACAGTCACTTACAGAAAGGATATCGTTTTTTGTCTAATAGCTTTATGTTTTGAGCATCAACGGTCAAAGATTTAATTGTGGCTAGCATTCGTTTACTGTAACCGGGTTGTGAGGACAAAAAATTATATTTATAGGGCAAATTAAAAAAAAAAAAGTATTACCGTTTTTGCATTTGAAATAAAATAAACTTGAACTAAAAAAATATATTACTCTAAGCTGAATTCGTAGTAGCACTTCTCACTGCGTATAACTGTATATTCAAATTGTTAAATTCTAGTTCGGTGAGCTGGTTTGGTGAGATGAACTGTGTGAAAACCACAGTATACTGATGTGGATTATAATTCTGATCTATTGCCTATTTTAGTATTTAGTGTGTGTAATATCCCTGCGTAGGTCGAACTAAGACAATCGACATCAGTGCGTTTGTTTACGGTATGCTCGGTGTTCAAGATGTGACAAACTTCTAGAATAGGAAGTGCAGACGGTCGGCGATGATGGTCCAGAATTATTGTTTTTTCCAGGTTAAACCGGTGATTGCTGTCTATGCTGTGTTGAAGAAGTGCTGTTTTCTCCTTCAGGTGTGCTATTTCGTGAGTGTTGGTGTCTCTAGTGTGTTCCTGGTTTAGGAGTTGTTCCAGTTTGTTAATGTTCGAACGGTGGTTGCTAAGCCTTTTCTTGAGCTGTGTTGTCGTTAGCCCTACATAAGAGGCCTCACAATTGCCACACGGAATATGATAAATCACGTTGTGTTGGTTTTCAGCTGCTAATTTGTCTTTCATATTTGTGAACATAGCTCCTACCGTGCGTTCGTTCCGTGTTGCTAAAGTGGTGTTTGGCAAATCTGTTCGAAACAGCTTTGTTAGTCTACTGCAAAGATTCTGAACATAAATCAGTGGCTTATATGTTTTGGGCGAATCTTGCGAGTGTGGTTGGTTGATTGGTAATGATCGTTCGTTGATTCTGTTGGTATATCGGTTTCTCAGATGGGTGGGATAGTGGTTAATTTTCAGATGTCAATCGATGATTGTTTTAACTTCCTTGGTGATAAATTAGTGCTAAAATCTTTCACACGTCGCATAAAGTTAGTGACAACATTATTTTTCATGTGCAATGGGTGGGTAGAGAAATAATCTAAAAACCGTCCTGATGCCATCGGTTTGGCATACCATTCGGTTTTAACGGTCTGATCAGGCTGTCGAATTAAAACCATATCCAGAAACGGGAGTCTCTTGTTGTTCTCGATTTCGCAGGTGAATTGAATGTTGCTGTTGTACTCGTTGAATGTGGAAAGAACGTCGTTCACTTTGTCCTTCGGAAGGGCCAGGCATAAGTCGTCAACGTATTTCCTCAAGACAGGAATCGGAAAATTCAGTTTAGCAATAACGGAGTCTAAAAGCGCTTCCATGACTAAATCGGCAACAGTGGGGAAAAGGGGTTGCCCATTGCTGTTCCGAAGACTTGCCGGAAGTGTTTTCCACGGTATGAAAAATAACTACATTCCAAACAAAATGTGGTTACTTCCAGAAATAGATCCAGATTAATGTTTGTATTCAGCTTATTATCTGTCCAGCGTTCAATGATTGTGTGTGTGACTAGTTCTCGGGGAATGCATGTAAATAGTGATACAACATCGAATGAAACCAAGATATGATCTTCAGGTAGTTGAACGGAGTTGATGAAACGGCAAAAGGAGAAAGAGTCTGATACGTTATAACGGCTGTTGATCGATGACTGTAGTATGCGGCCAATGAATTTGGATAGCATATATGACGGCGCGTTTATGTTGGGCACAACTGGTCGAAGTGGGAGATTCGGTTTGTGTGATTTGGGGAGTCCGTAAATTCGTGGGCTTTGGGCTGTCTGGGTGGAAAGTTGGTTTGCTGTTTTCTTGTCTATTAGTCCGAGGTTGTGCAGCCTTTTTACAAGGCAGTTGTTCTGCTGTTGGTAACCCGATGTGGGATTCTGTTTGATAGGTTTATATGTATTTTGGTCTGATAGCATTTCGCACATCTTACTGTCGTACTCCTTTTCATACATTACGACTGTCTGTTTACCTTTATCTGAGTTGACAATGATTATATCGGGATGACTTTTGATAAAACGTTTAGTAGTTTTGCATGCCTGTTGTAGAAAGCATGATAGCGATCTCTTGGATTATCATCAAAACTATGAATGAAATTTTTTATGATATTTACTGCGTCGCATCGCTTGTATTCTCTAATGTTTTTCTCAGGGATGCTCGTAAGAATATTTTCTATGTCAGCGATGATATGATAGAAAGGAATGTCATGTAGCGATGTGTACGGTAGGGCAAACTGTGGACCGAGACTAAGCAGAATTTCGGTTTCCGGTGGTATGGTAACTGTGGTAGCATTATGTATAGCTTTGGCATTGCAGGTAGGTGTTGGTGGGTTGGTGTGGGCCGCAGATACACGAAGGAGCTGCTGAAATTTTTTCTTGGTTAGTAGACATGATGCTCAAGTAACTCTTGGAAAACTTCTCTTGAATATAAAAGAAATTTCTAGACGTGTCACTTGACACTGATTCGGTGATCGATTTCTGCAGCTCAGAAAGTTCATTTTCCAGACGTTTAATTTTGTAGAAAGTCTGTTTGATTTCGATGTTCAATAGCGCTTTTTTAAATTTGTTGATGCTCTTCTATAGGTCCTTTAAGTAGGGGCTGTTTTCTTCGAGAAGAGGGTACACGCATTTGAAACTGTTGATTATATGATACGGAAAAATTCCTTGTCGTCGACATCTCAATAGGAAATTTTTACGACTAATCATATTGGCAAGCTTTCTTGTGTTGCTTGCGTAGTGTTTAAAATGACTTTTTGTTCGGCTACCAAATTCATTGTCAATGCAATTGTAAAAACTTGTGCTAGCAATATTCGCCATTTTGAAAGAGATTCAACAACTTACGACTGATAATTGCTTTAGTAAAATTGAGTATATCGGCTTTCCAGTCATCTGCTTATCAAAACGAAAATTTATTTTCTATTTCCGACGTTTCGATTTAATATAAAATCTTTTTCAAGGATTCTACAAATATACAAGTTGTTACAAAATTTCAATAATCAGAAAACAGTCACTTACAGAAAGGATATCGTTTTTTGTCTAATAGCTTTATGTTTTGAGCATCAACGGTCAAAGATTTAATTGTGGCTAGCATTCGTTTACTGAGAATTTTTGAATTGAATTTTTGTAACAACTTGTATATTTGTAGAATCCTTGAAAAAGATTTTATATTAAATCGAAACGTCGGAAATAGAAAATAAATTTTCGTTTTGATAAGCAGATGACTGGAAAGCCGATATACTTGTTTTTATTTTCTATATTTATACAGCTTCAACGTGAATTGTTTAGAGAAAACTGCGTTGACTCAGTTAATATTAATTCCAAATTACTAGCTCGATTTTTAATAAAACTTTTGCACACTTAAGAATGGGGCTCGGTAATGCATATTACCGCGGTTCAATCTCCTGTAAATTCAGCCAAAAAACAATAAAACCCATAATTCAGCAACACTACCGATATTCCGGATATTTTGTACTAACATTTTTCTTTGGTTGAATCGAGATTTACGAAGAAATGTAACAACTGCCGATTTTTCAACCGAGTGGTGCCATTCTCGGCAGCAAATTACCGAGAGTTGGCAGTAAATTCCAAGTGCGTGAATTGCAAGATCCCATCCATTGTATCGTTGCAGAGT
This sequence comes from Wyeomyia smithii, assembly GCF_029784165.1. NCBI lineage: Eukaryota > Metazoa > Arthropoda > Insecta > Diptera > Culicidae > Wyeomyia > Wyeomyia smithii. The sequence goes on from NC_073694.1 coordinate 116,722,324, forward strand.
CGGCCAAAAAGTTTTGTCCAATCCTTTTTGACCATCTAAAAAATCTGAACTTATCTTTATTTTTTCTCGAAATCTGTAATCTGTACGGTACAGAATCTGTAACGAAAAACTCGAGAAAATCTGTACATTTCCAGATAAATCTGTACAGTTGGCAACAGTGGTTGTGATATCGGGCTCGAATCCTGATCAAGTCGAGGAACTTATATATATATATATATATATATATATATATATATATATATATATATATATATATATATATATATATATATATATATATATATATATATATATATATATATATATATATATATATATGGTTGGCTAAATAACAGTACGCCGAAACGTCATGTTAAAACAACCATAGTGTGTATATTTCACCGAGAAAGACCAACCATCCGAAGGGAATAAAATTATACGGTGACTAAAACCCTAAATAAAACTTAAAATAAACTTAAAACTATCTTACTGACTATAAAGTGAGCTAATCGTTGCAATTGGGGATTGCAACGATTTTTGTCGGAATTTGTTGATAATTTGGCTTGACATATTTTCTAATGTTTCTACATTAGTGAGCCTATGTAGCTCGTTCGTGCTAAACCAAGGAGGACGCTTCAAAATCATTTTCAAAATTTTTTTCTGAATCCTTTGAAGTGTCTTCTTCCTGGTTGCACAACAACTTGTCCAGATGGGAACTGCATATAACATTGCGGGCCTAAAAATTTGTTTGTAAATTATCAGTTTATTCCTGAGACAAAGTCTAGAATTCCTGTTGATAACAGGATATAAACATTTGATATACTTATTGCACTTTGACTGGATATTTTCAATGTGCTCCTTGAAAGTAAGATTCTTATCATAAATTAGCCCTAAGTATTTAACTTGATCAGACCAACTTAAGACCACACCGTTCATCCTAATAATGTGGTTATGGGTGGGTCGAAGAAATGAAACTCTTGGTTTATGAGGAAAAATAATCAACTGTGTTTTAGAAGCATTGAGGGAAATCTTCCATTTCTGCAAGTATGAAGAAAATATATCTAAACTTTTTTGTATCCGACTGCATATAACACGAAGGCTTTCTCCTTTTGCGGAAATGCATGTATCGTCACAAAACAGAGATTTCTCACAACCTGGTGGTAAATCAGGCAGATCGGAAGTAAAAATGTTATATAAGATTGAGCCCAAGATACTCCCCTGAGGCACACCAGCTCTAACAGGCAATCTATTAGATTCACCGTTTAGGTAGTTAACCTGAAGAGTGCAGTCAGTTAAATAACTTTGTATCATTTTTGTGAGGTAAAGCGGAAAACTGAAATTTGACATTTTAGCTATTAAAGGTTTAATACACTATCGAATGCCTTTTCTATATCTAGAAGAGCAGCTCCAGTGGAATAGCCTTCAGATTTATTAGTTCGAATCATATTTGTTACTCTAAGTAACTCTAAGCATTTGCTCAATTGCAAAAATTGAGTTCTCATTAATATGTGTTATCATTCTATTAAGAATTATTCTTTCAAAAAGTTTGCTAAGAGAGGAAAGTAAACTAATTGGTCGATAACTTGGTGCCTCAGCTGGATTCTTTTCGGGTTTTAAAATTGGAGTGACTTTGGCATTTTTCATCTTTCATCAAATCATCTGTTAAAAATTTTTACCAAGAAATTTAAAGAGTTTTCGGGAAGTCTTTTGATGAGGATATAGAAAATCCCATCATCTCCTGGTGCTTTCATGTTTTTTGAATTTTTTGAGAATAGTTCGCACCTCATTCAAGTTTGTTTCCAATACCTTTTCAGGAAGAAATTCTTGGGTGGTGATCTGATCATACTTTTGGTTTACTTCATTTTCAAAAGGACTTACTACGTTCAAATTGGAGTTATGATAACTCTCAAACTGCTGAGCAAGTTTATGAGATTTTTGTTCATGCGTTAGAAAAATGCAATCCCCATTTTTAAGGACTGGAATGGGCTTCAAAGGTTTCTTAAGAACCATCGAAAGCTTCCAGAAAGGTTTTGAATAAGGTTTTAGTTGTTCAACTTCTCTCATGAAATTCTCATTTCGCAAGAGAGTGAATCTATGTTTAATTTTCTTTTGTAATTCTTGAAAAATAATTTTCAAAGCAGGATCACGAGATCTTTGGTATTGACGTCTCCGTATGTTCTTCAGGCGTATAAGAAGCTGAAGTTCACTGTCAATGATTGGTGCATTAAATTTCACTCGAGCCTTAGAAACTGATAAATTCCGGGCATTGAGTATTAAGCTGCTAAAATTATCTAATGCTCTGTCAATGTCAGCAATATTTTGTAAAGTAATATCATCATTCAAATTTTCTTCGATCGTAGAACAATATCTATCCCAATTAGTCTTGTGATAATTTAACACAGATCTAGTGGGATTTAAAATAATTTCATTTCAGCATGAGTTAATAAATCACTGCATGATTGACTTTGATTTGTTAGTACCAAATCAATTGTAGATGGATTCCTAATAGAAGAATAACATGTAGGACCATTTGGAAATAAAACTGAATAAAATCCAGCCGAGCAATCATTAAACAATATTTTTCCATTGGAATTGCTTTGAGCATTATTCCAAGATCGATGTTTCGCATTAAAATCACTGATGATTAAAAATTTAGATTTATTTCTTGTGAGTTTTTGCAAATCTCGCTTGAAATTATCTTTTCGCTCACCAGTGCATTGAAAAGGCAAATACACTGCGGCTATAAATGAAATGCCAATACTTGTTTCAATTTCAAACTCTCGATAACTTTGGTTCAAGATGGGCTAAAACACGATGTTTTATTCGACGGTGGATAACAATTGCAACTCCACCACCGGCAACATCAATTCTATCAAACCTATGAACCATATAATTTGGGTTCTTTTTTAGTTTAATATTTGGCTTTAAAAGCGTTCCAGTCACAACTGCAATATGCACATCGTGGACTGTTAAAAAATTGAAAAATTCATCCTCTTTCGCTTTTAAAGAGCGAGCATTCCAATTTAGAAAATTTACAGCATTATTTAGAATCATTGCTGAATTTCAATTTCATAACAATATTAGTTATAATTTTATACCTTCTTGAACAGCCTTATACATCGAGTTACAGTTCAGCAAAACGGACATTAGCTGCAGCATGGATTGTTGTAGGTATTCAATCTTCTCGGTAGTTGGACTACCTAAATCAATAATGGCTGACTTTTCAGCACCAAACACGAATGGTTTGTTACTGTTTGAATTTGAAATATTACCTGAAAGGACACTGGCATATGAACAGCCTGGTGTTGCCTGAACAGGATTATTTGTCTGAAATTTGTTATCTGAATTTAAATTATTACCTACAGACAGACACACCTGCTAATGAAAAGACTGGTGATACCTGAACAGTATTGAAAGTATTTTGTATACCCACATTGACAACAGGTTGTTTAAAATCACAACGTTGTCTCGAAGCAATAATTTTATGGACAATTGAAGAAATTAGATTTGTGATTTCCCCCACAATTTACACATTTGAAACTTTTGGTGGTCTCTTTCACGGGACAGATATCTTTCGTGTGACTAGTGTCACCACGAATCATACATTTTGCTGCCATATGGCAGTTTCGAGTTCCATGATCATGGACTTGACAATTCCGACATTGCGTAAGATTATGGATTCCTCCATGTCTCATGAAATTTTTACCACTTTTTTCGCACGTTAAATAAAACACGTGCTTTTTCCAAACATTTCAAATTATGTACTTTGGTACGATCAAAATGTACCAAGTAATTTTCCTGGTGTATTCCAGTTTGATTAATTTTGGCACTTGCCTTTCGTTTCATCAAAATTACTTGGTTGGGGGCAAAACCACACACACACACAGTCACTCAATCTTTAATTTCATCAATAGTTTGATCATTTGAGAGACATTTCAAAACAGCCTTCAACGGTCTCTCGTTTTTGGCATCAAAAGAATAGAATTTATACATCTTTTTAGTCAAATACTGTAAAAGATGTTAATGGCCATCAAAAGATTCAGCCAAAATACGAATTTCGCCTTGGCGGCCAATTTGAAAATTTACTTTCACATCCTACAGAAATGATGAAAGTTCTGATCGAAATGCTTCAAAATTTGCTACAAATACCACAATAGGTGAAACTTTAACCATCTTCATAACGGATTTATGCTCAGTATGAGAAATCTGAAATTCTTGATCCCCAACGGAAGAAAGAATATCATACTTGTTAGTCGAAATTTCAGTGTCACTTGGAGGAGATTCCTCACGTTTCCTTGAAGCCGCATCAAAGCGAGCTTTTTTTATTTTTTCCAGGCATAACTGAAAAACTTCACTACACTTTCACTTCACTATAGAATTTAAGTAGAAATATCCCAAACCAAATTTACTCACTAAACACTCGTTAACGTTAAAAACAAATTTATTACTTTGCGTTTCAACAGGTAGTCTTTAAATAAAATTGCCTGTTGAAAGCGAAAAACAAAATTTTAATATCTCTCGGTAGTCTAAGACTTAGCCTCGAGCTGTTGGTAAAATGCGACCGTACTGTAGGACAGTTCAAGTCGATCTGATGAATGTTTCTAATATGTAAGGATATATGAGCCGTTGAGAGCAAAAATGGTACATCTGCCATTTTTACACTTTTTGGGCTTTTTGCATAAATTGATGCAGAACGCAATAACGTACTAGAATATCCAAGAAAAACCAAAAGTGGTGCATGTCCAGTCTGTGCATATTAGATGAATTGTAAGTCGAAGATCTTAGGATATAGAACAATCATGTCTTCAGAAAAGTTGGTCAATTACTTTCAGATGAAGATCTGTCTGTTTTGGAATTTTCTCTCACGTGGCGCTAGTGTACCCGTGACTATTTTGTAACAGAAAGAGTTTTATCTATTTTAGTATCAACTCGTATGCTGTGGCCAATTTAGAAGATAACTCTCTGAAGTCTTTGATATAGATATATATTTACACACTGGATCCGGATTTGGCTTTAGGCAGGCCACCGATAGCCTTCCGGAAGGTCTAGAAATACCGTAATTGAGGTCAATTTTCTAAAGTGATCCTAGAGCTTCCTACTTTTTTCGAAACTGCTTCTGCGGGATTACCTAGAAACGAAATGATTTCACCGGAAGATCTGGAACTAGCGTAAAATGTCAATTTTCAAAAGTGTTCTAAAGCTTCCTGTTTTTTTTTTTTCGAGAGCAATTCTAGAAGGAAATGATCTTTTAACGAAATATGCTCCAAGATGGCCACCACGTGAACCACCGGTACTACCATAAAAGAGATTAATTTTTAAGAATAGTCCCACTTTTTTCTAAACCACTCCCAGACGAAAATAAATGATCTCATGACAGAATGTTACTCAAATTTACATCAGATAGCCCTCCGAAAGATCCGGAGTTACGGTATTTTAGATCCGGAGTTACGGTATTTTACCGTAAACGAGATTAATTTTGAAAAATAGGGCCTAGTCCCATCTGGATACGGAATATATTTTTCCAAGGCTGTATCATATTTTAAGTTCACTCTTTTGTCGCTCCTATAACTACATACACTGTCTGCTTTAATGAACAGGTCCTAGTATTTTCCGTGTTTTTTTCCGAAACTATCACATCCAAAAATATACCATAACATCAAAGAAAAGCCGAGATCTGATAACTTATACCTGAGTTATAGCCAAAACAATTTTCAGTTTTCCTCTTCTACGGTATTTCTGGATCCGGAGATTATTTAAAATGTTTTCTGTTACATATACACTAGCGCCACAAAGTGACAGAATTCCTTAACAAACAGATCATCATTCTATAGTACTCAATCACTTGAACAACTCTACTGAAGAGATGAATGTTCTATGTTTTAAGATTAGCGAGCTATAATGCATCCTTCATGCTTAGACTGGACATGTACCACTTTTGCTCTCAACGTTTTCTGGTTGTCATTATTTTTCCCATAGAATAAAAAAGGTACATGTTTTTCCATTGAAGTTTGTGTAAGTTGCTCAACCAGAACTCGTTATGCTTTCATGTACCGTCATTTGATACTAGTTTTGAAAGTAATTTACTACTTGAGTGTTTTCGTTTATCGCGTCTCTTGAAAAATTTACTTAATGGCACATGCACCACTTTTGCTCTCAACGGCTCGTCTATCAACCAACAATAATTCAAATTTCATTTCCACATCATGTAGCGCTGATCCCCCCTGTTTTCAGGCAATATAAGTTGCATATGGTTTACCCTTTGCTCAAAAATTTTCCAAATAAAACTACCAATCAGTGATTTTATTTTTGCTGCGAATTTGTTCGGTAAATTCAAAATAGACCCTATGTACCACACTTTGGATAAAGCAAAAGTGTTAAGAAAAAATATTTTCTGAATTTTATTCAAGTTAATCGAAAAATGCTTTTTGTAACTTGACTCCAGTTTGCTTCAATCATTAATTTAAAGTTGTTGCTGTAAAAAAACACCTAAGACTTTTAAACTATCATTGACTGTGAGCCATCTAGGTTGTCGTGACCCAGAATTTCTCCTACTCCATAAATTCTTTCACCTTTCACCATAAATTCTGTTATCAGTATATTAAGCCGGGCTCCCGATACTTCACCAAATCTTCCAAAAACCTTTTTAATTATATCTAACTTTGCAACATCTTCCACAACTATGCAGATATCATCTGCACGCGGCTTTTTTTTACGCGGATTTCGAAATTTACGCGTTTTTTCACGCGGATTCCGGAATTTACGCGGTTTTTTACGCGGATTCCTGGATTTACGCGGATTCCGCAATTTACGCGGTATTTTTTTCTTACGCGGATTCCGGTTTTTTTAACACTCGGATTGCAGAATTAACGCGTTTTTTTTACGCGGATTCCGGAACCTATGCGGTTTTTTTACGCAGATTTTGGAATTTGATAAACCTTACATTTATTTTCATATTTCGCATAGTTTTGATTGAAAAGGAATCTTCCACTCTATCGAAAGCACGCTTTACACGGTGACAAAAAAGTCCGGTCACACTTTTTTGGGGTCACCTGTAGCCTACACGTTGCATCTCTCTGGTGCCATCTATATGTCAAATTAAAGGGTTAACTTTGCTGCCCAATGTGGCAGGGTTTCGTTTCTGTGCAGTTTGTTTACATTGAGTTGTGAGCCATGGCAGAGTTAAGAGCAGCTGTTATCGCTGAATATGTGAAAGGGTACAAACCCAGACACATATTCAAACACCTAAAACCGCTCGGAATCAACCGGAAATTCGTGTACCGGACCATAAATCGGTACCATGAGACCGGAGGCACCGAGGACAAGGCACGATCTGGACGACCAAGGTCTGTGAGAACTCCAAGGCTGAAAAAGATTATACGAGACCGGATTCGCAGGAATCCCGCCCAATCTGCACGGAAGCTGGCCAGGAACCTTAAAATGAACCGAGAACCGATCCGCCTGCTCTGCGCAAGGATTTAAAACTTACACCATACAAAAAACAGGTGGTTCATGGGGTTACCAAAGCTACAAAGGACAAGAGGTACCAACGGTCGCGGGAGTTGCTCGGTTGGCGCCCAGATGACGAGATTATTTTTTCGGACGAGAAGCTGTTCGTTTTGGAGCAAACAGTCAATCGCCAAAATGATCGAGTTTGGAGTGTGAGCCTCCAGCAAGCTCCTGCGGACAAGCTGAACGTTTCCCGGTTCCAAAATAAGACGTCATTGATGGTTTGGGGAGCCATTTGCAAGAGAGGTAAACTGCCTCTTATTTTTATCGATAAAGGGGTCAAAATCAACGCAGCGTACTACCTGGACACGGTTTTGAATAAAAATGTCCTGCCTCAAACTGAACTATTGTTTGAAGACGATTACTACTGCTTCCAGCAAGATGGCACCCCATCCCACACCGCAAAGGTTGTTCAGGCGTGGTGTGAGGAAAACTTGACCGATTTCATTCCGAAGAATGAATGGCCTCCGTTGTCTCCGGATCTGAATCCACTGGATTATTTCGTGTGGGGATACATGATGCCAAAGCTGAACGACTATAAAATAACAAATTTGGAGCAATTCAAGCGAGTTATCACGAAAATCTGGGACGAGATGCCGATGGAGCACGTGCGCGCCGCTTGCGACGACTTTCCGAGACGTCTGAAGCTGGTTCGATCAGAGAAAGGTGGTGTAATTCCGAGATATCGTCTGTGAAGTATTTTTTGTCACCCTGTAAATCAAATGACTCCATGAAACCCTTCGTTTTCTTTGTTTTAAACTCTACAACTTTATCACGCAACGCACACTTTGCTTCAAATATACTATGCTGTTTATTGACGCATTTTTGATTCGCAAAAACTATATGTTTGACTTACTTGTTAAAACGATGTTTCAAGGATCTCGAAAGAACTTTATAATCAAAGTAAAGTAATGTTATTGGTCTGAACTTTGAAATGGTATCAGAGTTTTTATCAAATTTATTACTCCATCGAAAAACTTTTTGTGAACATTTCCTGTCATTACATCATTTATAACTTCATTAAACTCTGTTTTGATTATTTTTCACATATCCAGATAAAAATCTTTGCATGAACCATCAGTTCCTGGTGACTTTTTTGAGTTTGCGGTTTTTATCAATGTATAAACAAAGTCATCCTCGGCTCTATCCATCATTACCTCATTTTCATCACAGTTATCAGGTACAGTTAAATTAAAAACAAAATCATTATTTTCTACTGCATTTTCCGACAAGAAAGCATTCATATAAAAATCTACTATGTGATCAACAATTTCTGTGTGATTTGTTGAATTTCGCCTATCAATTTCCAAATTTTTTATAATCCTGTCATTAAATCCTTTAACCTTATCACCTACTTGAAAAATTAATGTTGCTTCTCCGGACAGGTAAACTTCACTTTCCTTAACTTGTGCCATTGAATTATCTCTCTGCAACTTTAACATAACACCCTTTATCAGATTAATCTCAGTAATTTTTGCTGGATTAGTCAAATATTCTTCATAAGCTCTTTGCAAAGCTGCAAACCAAATTTCCAGGCAAACCAAATTTCCATCGAATCATAAAAAAGCATACTCATTCCACCATATAACCCACTTTTTATAATATCGTTTTTGAGAAATCCAATACACTCATTCTGTGCCGAACACGCATCAGCATCGGTTGTGCTTCGAAATCGCTCCGATAAATTTCAATACGTGTGTGCAAGTGGTGGCATTTTTTGACCGGTGTCTTTTGTCTAGATTGCTGTATCGCAAGGTCAAGCGCCTTTGTGTTACTGTGTCGCTTTGTAGCTGCCTGCTGTCGAACGATTTGGTGGTGAGTGCAGTGCACTCCAACACGAAGGAGAAAAAGATAGGAAGGTACGTGCTTCTTGTCTGTCCCATCGGCGCGCTAGGTTTAGCGCGATGGATGTAGACCCCCCACCTCCCGCACCTCCATCTTCGAGTCCCCTTGACCCTGTCCCTCCTGCCCCCCTCCTAATATTGATTCCACAGCTCCCCCACGTGTCAGATTGTATCCAGATGGATCGACTCTTCCGGTGGCAGTTTACCTCAGGCCTAAAGCGGGGCCGAAATCGAAATCTTTAAACATTCTACAGATTTCGAAAGACCTGACGTCACACTTTAAAGCTGTGACTGAAATTTTAAAAATCAGGCCGAACAAGCTCCGTGTCGTGGTCAATGACCTTAAAGAGGCCAACGATATAGCTTGCTCTGAGCTTTTTACACGGGAATACCGTGTCTATGTACCCGCTAGGGATGTGGAGATCGACGGTGTCGTGACCGATTCGAGTCTGTCCGTCGAGTGTATATTGAAAAGTGCTAAAGGGTGCTTTAAAAACAACACATGTCCCGATGTGAAGGTGCTCGACTGCAAGCAATTGCGGTCGGTATCGATCGTTGGTGACAAAAATGTTTACACTCCGTCAGACTCGTTTCGAGTTACGTTCGCCGGGTCTGCACTACCAAGCCACATCTCGATCCACCGGGTTCGTCTCCCTGTGAGGCTATACGTTCCCCGCGTCATGAACTGCACTCATTGCAAGCAGTTAGGCCATACAGCCGCCTACTGCTGCAATAAGGCACGTTGTGGCAAGTGTGGGGAGACTCATGCGGAAGATTCTTGCAGTGTTAACGCTGTAAAGTGTATTCACTGCGGGGAAAATCTGCATGAGCTCTCGACATGTGCGGTGTACATTCAGCGCAGGGATAAAATAAAACGGTCTCTCAAAGAGCGTTCAAAGCGTTCCTACGCTGACATGCTGAAGAAGACCGTTACCACTTCTCCCGTTACTTCGAACCCCTTTGATCTGTTGTCCTCTGATGAAACCGATTCTGACGATTCACCAGCGGGAACATCTTATGCCAATCCTGGGGAGTCTAGAAAGAGGAAAAATATTTCCTCTCCTAAACTTCCCCGAAAAGGTCCTAAGATTTCCCAAAGTGAAATGAATGGTACAAACAAACCTTAAAGTGCAGCGGAAAAACCGAAGCAAACCCCTCCTGGGCTTGCAAATTTAAAGTCCCAGAAGGAGATCCCAGCACTTCCTGGAACATCTAAAACCTCAGTTGTTCCTTTTGCACATCCAGTTGAAAAATCAAATGCTGGACTGGTGAAATTTTCTGACATTGTGGACTGGATTTTTAAAACTTTCAATGTACCCGATCCAATAAAAGATTCTCTTACAGCATTCCTCCCAACAGTTAAAACATTTTTGAAGCAGTTGACTGCTCAATGGCCTCTCCTTGCAGCGATCGTATCCATCGATGCCTAATTCATCTGCTTATGTGAAGGATTCTATCTCTGTCTTACAGTGGAATTGTAGAAGTATTTTACCAAAAATTGATTCGTTTAAAGTTTTGATAAATAAAAACAAATGCGATGCATTTTCCCTTTGTGAAACCTCCAGCGCGCCCAAGCGCTTTGGATCTCTCTTTATGTTCGGCGTCGCTACGGTTGGATTGCACACGGAAGGTAATCCTCGATCCCCACGGTAGCGACCATTTGCCTATTCTTATTTCAATTACCAACGGGTCAACTCGCATGCGGCCAATTGACATTCCGTATGACCTCACACGGAATGTTGATTGGAAGTTATACGAGGAAATGGTTTCAGAAGCTGTCGAGTCGATTCAACATCATCCACCACTTGAAGAATACAACCTCTTCGCGGGCTTGATTCTCGACGCCGCGTTGCAAGCCCAAACGAAGAAATATCCCGGCGTAACGATCAAAGAACGGCCTCCCACTCCGTGGTGGGACCAAGAGTGCTCCGATGTCTACACGCAAAGATCCGCGCGTTTTTGGCCTATCAGAAGAAAGGTATACCTGGCGACTATATACGGTATTTGGAGCTTGATACTAAGCTTAAAGGCTTTGCTAAAGCAAAGAAACGCGGATATTGGCGTCGGTTCGTGAACGAGACGTCGAGGGAGACATCGATGAGCACTCTTTGGAACACAGCCCGAAGAATGCGGAATCGCGCAACGGTCAACGAAAACGAAGAGTCTTCAAGTAGGTGGATATTTGATTTTGCCAGGAAAGTATGTCCGGACTCTGTTCCTGCGCAAAACTTTGTTCGCGATGCGTCTCCGGGCCACGACGCGATAGAATCACCTTTTACGATGGCAGAATCTTCAATTGCCCTCCTGTCCTGTAACAATATAGCGCCTGGGTTAGATAGAATCAAATTCAACTTGTTGAAGAATCTACCCGGCAATGCCAAGAGGTGCTTGTTGAACTTGTTCAATAAGTTCCTGGAGCAAAATATTATACCGCAGGATTGGAGGCAAGTGAGGGTGATCGCCATCCAAAAACCGGGAAAACCAGCCTCTGATCACAACTCCTATAGGCCGATTGCAATGCTATCCAGTATCCGGAAATTGATGGAGAAAATGATACTCCGTCGTTTAGACCACTGGGTCGAATCAAATGGTCTACTGTCAGATACTCAATTTGGTTTCCGCCGTGCCAAAGGGACGAATGATTGTCTTGCGTTGCTTTCAACAGATATCCAGCTGGCATATGCTCGCAAAGAACAAATGGCGTCTGCGTTCTTGGACATTAAGGGGGCTTTTGATTCCGTTTCTATTGACATTCTTTCGGGCAAACTTCACCGACAAGGATTTTCTCCAATTTTGAACAATTTTTTGCACAATTTGTTGTTCGAAAAGCACATGCATTTTACGCATGGCGATTTGGCAACTTTTCGAATTAGCTACATGGGTCTTCCCCAGGGCTCATGTTTAAGCCCCCTTCTTTACAATTTTTATGTAAATGACATCGACGAATGTCTGGCAAGTTCATGCACGATGAGACGACAGCGTGGTTTCTGTTACAGGAGCCAAAGTTGCCGATTTGCAAGGACCATTGCAAGATACCTTGGACAATTTGTCTGCTTGGGCTCTACAGCTAGGTATCGAATTCTCTCCGGAGAAGACTGAGATAGTAGTTTTTTCTAGGAAGCATGAACCTGCTCAGCTCCAGCCACAATTAATGGGTAAAACGATTTCTCAGGTTTTGGTACACAAGTATCTTGGTGTCTGGTTCGACTCTAAAGGCACCTGGGGTTGTCACATTAGGAATCTGATGAAAAAAAGCCAACAAAGAGTGAATTTTCTTCGTACAATAACCGGATCATGGTGGGGAGCACACCCGGGAGACCTTATAAGGCTTTACCAAACAACCATATTGTCGGTAATTGAGTACGGGTGTTTCTGCTTCCGCTCCGCAGCAAACACACATTTGATCAAACTGGAGCGAATACAATATCGTTGTTTGCGTATCGCCTTAGGTTGCATGCAATCGACCCATACGATGAGTTTGGAGGTCTTAGCTGAAGTTCTACCATTGAAAAACCGCTTCTGGAGCCTGTCTTCTTGTATTCTTATCAAATGTGAGGTCTTGAACCGTCCTGTGATTGAAAATTTTGAAAGGTTAATCGAACTTAATTCTCAAACCCGTTTTATGACATTGTATTTCAATCACATGTCACAAAATATTAACCCTTCTCCGAATATTCCAAATCGTGTCAACTTATTAAATACTTCTGATTCTACTGTGTTTTTCGATACATCCATGATAGAAGAAACTCGTGGAATCCCGGATCATTTACGCGTGCAGCAGATCCCCAAAAATTTTTCCAATAAATATCGAAACATCAACTGCGACAATATGTTCTACACTGACGGATCACTTATCGATGGGTCCACTGGCTTCGGTATCTTCAATAACAATTTAACCGTCTCCCATAAGCTCGATAATCCTGCTTCTGTTTACGTCGCAGAATTAGCTGCAATTCAGTACACCCTAGGGATCATCGAAAAAATGCCCACGGACCATTATTTCATCTTTACGGATAGTCTCAGTTCCATTGAGGCTCTCAGATCGATGAAAGATGTTAAGCACTCTCCGTATTTCCTGGGGAAAATACGGGAACATCTGAGTGCTTTATCCGAAAAATCTTTTCAGATTACCTTAGTGTGGGTCCCTTCTCACTGCTCGATACCGGGCAATGAGAAAGCGGACTCTTTGGCTAAGGTGGGCGCTACAAACGGTGAAATTTATGAAAGACCAATTGCTTTTAATGAGTTTTTTGCATTTGTACGTCAGAATACGATCATCAGTTGGCAAAATTCTTGGACCAGAGGGGAACTGGGAAGGTATCGACGAATCCGTGGTTCAAGGGGTTGGATGTAGGTCGAGATTTCATTTGCGTGATGTCTCGGCTTATGTCCAATCACTATAGATTTGATGCGCATCTCCGTCGTATTGGGCTCGGAGAAAGCGGTATCTGTGCCTGTGGTGAAGGTTATCACGACATAGAGCACGTTGTTTGGTCATGCCCTGTCCACCGTGACGCCAGGTCTAAATTAGTAGCTTCCCTTCAGGCCGGAGGTAGACGGCCAGCTGTTCCTGTTCGTGATGTCTTGGCGAGCCGTGACATACCCTACATGACCCTTATATACATTTTCCTAAAATCCATCCATGCCCCAGTCTAGTCCCGTTCCCCTCCGTCACACCCAACAAAACGACAAGAACACGTTTGAACCTTAAGCAGAGGTTTTGGAATCAACAACTGCACCCCACACGAATTCACCAGGACCTGAGAACCCGAGGCCTTCAGTGATATCTTGGCTCAGCGGCACATACCATAGGCCACTTGAACACCAGCGAACAACAACAACGAACCATAACCAGCAACTAGCCCCCGCACAATACCTTCAGGACCCGAGAATTACAAGCCCCTCTTCCAGCTCATGACATCGTGGCTCAGCAGAACAAATCCATACATGCTGCATATTCATGGCCATTCGAAGAGCATCAGACGACCATCAAACTACAAAACAGTGATTGAAAAATACATCCTAGTTTTGAGATAGACTTAATTTCAGCTCGTAGTCGGCAGCGAGGATAAAAAATTTGCTTTAAGATTTTAAGTCTTCAGATATAATTGGCGCCGTTAAACATTAAATTGTATTTGTGCCGTGTCAAATAAATGATATGAGAAAAAAAATCCAATACACTAAGGTCGCTTTTTACGCAGTTTTTTTACGTGGATTCCGGAATTCACGCGGTTTTTTTACACGGATTCCGGAACTAACGAGTTTTTTTACGCGGATTCCGGAATTTACGTGTTTTTTTTACGCGGATTCCGGAATTTACGCGGTATTTTTTTGCGCGGATTTCGGTTTCTCTTCACTCGGGTTGCAGAATTAACGCTGGTTTTTTTACGCGGAATCCGGAATTACCGCAGTTTTTCTACGCGGATTCCGGAATTTACGCGTTTTTTTACGCGGCACGTATCCCCCGCGTAAAAGCGACTTTAGTGTACTGCCATTTTCTTTTGAATTTCTCTTTGACTTCTTGATTTAAAACCCTAGACTTGTACCTCCAAATCCCTCTACCTAATGTTCCACCCAATCTTGGCAACATTGAATTGAGAATATACGCTTTATGATCTGAAAATGAAACGACATTGAAACGTGTAGTAACTACTTGCGCCTTAAGATCTTGTGAAACATAAATACGATTAATTCTGATCCAAATTCAGCTCGTATGAAGGAAAATTCAGTTCTAGACGGGTTCGTAATATTCCAAGAATCTTGCATTCTCAGGTTCTGTATTAATGACCTCAAAGCCGTACTAAAGTTCGCACAACGTTCATTAGAGCTATCACTTGAATTGTCATAACAATTGAAATCTCCTCCAAGTATCGTACATTGTGAAATATTTCGTAAATAATATGGAACAGTATCAGAGAAAAAAGATTCCCTCTCCGCTCCTCTGCTCGATCCAGACGGAACATAGACATTGCAGAGAGTAATCCTATGATCTTTATTTACTCTGATCTTTATCATTCGTGTATCTAATCTCTTCTCTACGCTATCGTATTGTATAGTAGATCTAATGGCTATAGCTGCCCCGTTTTTGCAATGATCAATACTATTGGCGTCAGTCGGGTAAGCCATTTTCGTGTTCAGCGCTGCAGAATCCACCTTTTTGTTAGCATCGATCGATCGTTGTTCCTTGTTCAACTCGTTCAGATTTGCCATCTGTCCGAGCATCACATTGCTTCCTTGTATTGATTTTTCCTCGCGTGTCTCGCGTCTGCTACGTGCGTCCACTGGTCGAAGCTGTCCAGCGTACGATGAAGTGTTTCTATTAAACCGAGTGTGCACGCTTGCTCGATTCTGCATAACCTGTCCTGCTTCCACGCAGCTCATACCGATATGTACAGGCTTGAAACAATGACGGCATGTGATAATTTGATTTTTATGTTCGATCAACGTGAAATGACCAGCGATGTTCACGTATGATAGTTTCTGCTCATGGATTCGAATCCGGACTGCTCTAATGCCACTTTTTATGCCCTTCAGCGGCGATGGAGCCTCCCAAACCTCGTCTCTAATAGCCAAATCGTCTCATCTCTTTCTTGATCAGCCCATTGTCCATATGCGGTGGCAAATTGTGTACTCGTACTTGTGTTGTTGCATCCTCCATGTGTAAGAGCACAACGAACTTGTAGTCATTGTACTAGACCTCATGTTTCCGATCATGTAGCTCAACCACTTCTAAAGCATAGTCTTCCGTATCAAACTCGTGACACCTCGAGATAAATTTGCTTGCACAGATTTCAGTCGCTCTGTTTGGATGTTCAGTACTTTACACATGTAATCCGTTACCTTCTCGATTTCTCGATCACTAATTAAAAAATTTATAATACGTTGAAAAACTTAGATATCGAAAAACGGCTATGTAACAAGTTTACATCCTAAAAATTAAATTCAGCCAAATCGGTTCAGTAGATGCTGAGAAAAACGTACCACCAGTTGAAAAGACATGGTTTCGTGAAAAATGCTGTCAACAGCGTAATGTTCTCTTAAATATAGTCCATGACATGCAAAGTACATCTTCAAACATACCTTAAGGTGGTAGAGTGTAGAAGCCACCACGTGGTCGACTACGAATTTTCAGCGTCACTAAACTCGGGAATAGTTAATGCGTTATCTATGAAAACACTATTTTATGTTTTTATCACCATAACAAACATGATGATATGTTTTCACAAGTGATGCATTAACTATTACCGAGTGGTAAGCATTTGAAAATTCGAAGTTGACCACGTGGCGGTTTGAAGTCGGCCATTTTTGGCTTCGACGCACCTCCACCTTAATCAATAGCCAAAATACCCGAACACTTCACCTTACTCCAAAGTTTCGAAATAAAGATCACGAAAATTCATTATTTTTCAAGCTTCCAGAGTAGCGTCCCCCCTTAACACTATTTAGTAACGAAAAGAGATGACATGAGATGACAGATGACAATAACATGCTCTATTAATGTATTCATTACAAAAATGTTATTTACAACGAAAAACGACAGGAATAAACAGGACATAATTTTTAACTCACTAAGGTTCTCATAATTTGAGTAGCTGAATGAAGTTTCTTTACTGCACAATGCGATATCAACTATCGTAGTTTAAGCAATTTCAAACAATAATGTGTTTTAACAATAATGTGTTACTATACTTATAGTACATTAGACACGAATGTTTAACTTGTGTTTCAAATTTGTAACAAACTTGACTGAAAGTTTTTTTTCTTTTTTTTTGATTAGTTTATTCTCCGATTTCAGTATATACCCACCCAGGGCCATCGGCAGGCTATCCAGATGCAATGAGCTATATGATGGATGGACAGGCTCAGATGATGCACCGAGCGCCTGGTGATCCAACCTTTCACCAAGGGTATCATTATCCACCGGCGGAATATTACCCTCACCACTTGTAATACCGTAACTATTTAAGGTAACTTCACATTTTATCACAGTCTTTTCATCAATAATACTGAATATTTTTTGTTTTTTTAGTGTTTAGCTAAGATAATTGTGTAATAAATAAAAATTCGTACACATCACACGTATTCTAAGCGGAAGTAACTCGTGACAAATGCTTCCCAGTGAACAATTACATTAACTAAACAATCGAAAACAATGTGGCCATCTAGAAGAACCAAAAACGCAAGACAACTGGCATGCACAGAATGTTGAACATTCATGGATAGTCCAAAATCATCCTTTTTGGAAGAAAGTGAGAAGGCAGCTGTGTAACGGGTATATGGCAACATCGCCGTTAACAAAAAAGCAACAGCAACCTCATACACAGATGTCTCTATCGTTACCTATTGAGCTTTCGACAAATTACATCAAAATTTCAGTAAAATTGAAAATATTTATTTGAAAAGCCATACACTTACATTAATTCTACTTGGCAGTTTATAAACTTTTTTGCATACTTCGTCTGCAAACAATGTCAACCAAACATTTATTTTTGTAGTTTCTACTTGATATTTATTTGCTATACCTATGTAAATATATATTATAATGAATAATTTAGCTCAGCGTCTAGCATTTCGATAAAGTGGAGCGATTGCTATGTAAGAACAGAAAATGATCATAACAAAGGGCATAGAATATGTAGCAAAAAAACTGGACCTTTAAAAAATGTTTGAAACTAGGCTAGGTTGATTTCAAAACCTCTTATTGTAATTTCTCTCACAAAAATCTTTGGTTACTAAGCAGACGTATAAGTGCAAAAAAATGATATAGTTATTCCAGAACCCATTTCGATAAATTCAATTGGCTGAAAACGAAATCAACGTAAGCAATCAAAAAATATCGTGTTAGTGACTGAGGCAGAACCAAATGATTATTCACTCTTTATTCTGGTCAATTTTACTATATCTTTACTTATTCACATATCTTTACATCTTGTAGAGATTTGAAATTTAAAAAAAAATACATGCTCTGTTTTATTTGATTTGGGTTGAGTCAAAACGAATTGAAAAAGTTGTTCGATTATTATAATATTTATTTTTTTCAATCTGTTTTCAGTTCGGGGCAATTTACTGTATACAGTTTTTCTCTGAGACAAATGTGAACTATTAATTTCCGGAAAAAATTCAGGCGGGGTGGATCGAATTGACCAAAGACACTAGTAATTGTTATCAATGTTTGGGTTAACTACACTGGATTAAAACCATAGCGTACAACTGAGAACCACCACGCACACCAAAACTTGCAGTGAATGATTACACTGTGCTGCACATGAAAAAATATACAAGAACTTCTGAAGTAACCTAGTGTAGGTTGTAGGTCTTGTTAATTATAACATTCACTTAAACTAGAAATTTTCAAACACCCTCTAAAATTTAAATTTTGGTCAAAATTCCGTGTTCAGATAGATTCTACTATCTTATTTTTTTTAAATCTATAGACACATGTTAATATTTTAAAAGCCTCATTTTTCACCTTTCCAAAAATGGCAAAATATAAAGAACCGGTTGAAAAATGACCGAGTGAGAAATAAAAATGTGAGCTAATGTCCAAACACGGGGTTTTGATCATAATTTCAAATTTGAGGGATGTTTGAAAAACTGCATGTATGGGCGCAAGTTACACTCGACAAAACTACAACATACACTAGTTCACATCAGCATAGAAGCAAAAAATTCTGTTTCCCTCAAAAATGTATAATTCAGTCAAATATCAGCCAATTTTCACAAACCACCCCCATTTGATTCGTTCTTGAATATACTTTCAAAATGCAGGTGGATTTATAGTGTTTTTCCTACAAAAATGTTCGATTCTTGGCTCGGAAAAGACTATTAGTGTCAGTAAGATCGTAGCGCTAGCCGCGCAACTATCCTGTACACCAAGCCTGTCCAACTTTCGTGACACGCGGGCCAAATTTTACAATCTACAACAGCTGTCGGGCCAACATTTGGAAAACTTCCAAATTTCAGCTAATTTTTGGATTATGTGCAAATATAAGTTGGAATATCTTGCCGGTTAACTTTGATTTTGATATAAAAGCAGTCTGTTTTAGATTGAAAAGTCAAAGGTGATATCAGTTGAAGCTTACTATAATAAAGGTAATCTTATAAGCCACAGCCATTTGTTATGTTATGTTATGTTATTGGGAAAACAAACAATGATTTTCAAAATTTTTTTCTATGGTAAAACAGGGTTTATATTTATTGTTGTCAGGTTTTAAAATTACACGAGTTTGGAGAACTGATGAGACACTTAAAACTATTGGCTTTTTTCCAGAATACGAGTCATATTGATATAAAAATCTGATACCGAAATCCACAAACATGATTCTAAATTCTCGTCTGATAAGACGACAACTATTTTTTACTACCTCAATTCTTTTGGAATCGTTCTTAATTGTTAAAACGTCGATACGGATTGAAAGGTTCAACACGCTGAAAACAGGATATCATTAATCGTGTAATTTTAACTTTTTGTATCACAACAAAATCCAATTCGAATACATCAACACGTGGGCCAAATGTGCAACGTGTTTCAAAATTTACCGCGGGCCGCGTGAAATTAAGCAGAGGGCCGGATGCGCCCTACGGGCCATACGTTGTACAGGCCTGCTGTACTCTAACAGTTGGCTCAGTCAGTAAATAACACTGGTCAACACAGTTAAAGCTCAAACTGGAAATAATGAAAGATTATAACTTTTTTTACCCAATCCTGTGAATTTTGGTGCCTCCAACCATCAAATTTCTTCAGTGACTTAAACGAGTTTTCTCGTGAACATAATATTGAAGCGAAGAACCCATAATTACTATGCGACACTTTGACGTAAGTTGACGCACAATTACTATGCGATACTTTGACGTAAGTTGACGTGTTTTAACAATGGCTAGATGCACCAGATTTTACAGAAATTTTCAAGAAACTATAATTTTTCTAGGGCAACTATTTTGAGCTTTAGAGGAGCATATTTTTCGATCATTTTTTTGTCGACCAGTGCAATAAACAAAGGGCCAAGTTTCAAAAGTGGAAAAATACACCAAAGCATTCCTTGCTTTAACTTAAACCTTGCAACGAAAATGTTGTTTGAGTCCCAATATGAACAGTTTAGGTATTATCTGAAACGAATTCATATGAAATAATCAAAATATGACAGGTTTGTTCGATATATAATGGATAAATGTGAATTTGACGGTCACATATTGTTTGAGGAAAATAAAAAAATGATATCAGAACTTAAGAAAAGTGTTGGAAAATAGATCTTGATTAAACTATCAAAATATTTCAGTTAAAGTCGTCTTCATAGGAATTCATAAAATCAATTCATTCATTCCCTCGCGTCATAAATTGAAAAGCAAATAAGTTTTGTTTTAAAATCTGAATCAATTCAACGTTCTTACAACATGCAACAGGATGAACAATATTTTGTTATATTACCTCGGGTGATCAGTATTATGTTAATTAAAAACATGTATTTAACTTCCTGTAAGGATTCAGAGTATCCACGATATCTGAATTGGAGAGTAAAACGTTTGTTTTTTCATAACATTACGTTAATAACTCCCAGTTGGCTTCGAGGTACGATGTTGGCCTAACTAGCGGTAGGTTCGGCCAGTCGCCGTATGTTCGAATGTCGGCTTCTACACGGTTTTCTGATTTTAAGGTATCAACTGAAAGAGTGTAATTTTCTGAGCAAAACTTGGTTCTCAAGAAATACTTTTTCAAATGATATATCAAAACTAGTAAAGCTTTAGGACCTAGTTGTCCTGTACACTAAACAATTGACTGTGAAGACTGTGTATATAATGAACAGAAGGCCGAGTTCCGAACCGGATTGTAGCACTAAGGGTTTGCTTCACTTTCGCGTTAAATAGGCGCGATACAATAAGATCTGTTGAAGTAGCGATAGCTTCTTATGAACTAAAATTTTAAATTACCTATTCAAGTTACTATCAGCGTATTTTTATACCAACTGCTTATTCTTCCCCGTGGTTCTGAGTTAGCAATGTCGGTCGGTTAGCTCTCCCAAACGGTTGTGATGTCGGGTTCGATTCCCGATTAGGTCGAGGATCTTTCCGAGCTGGAAATTTTCTCGACTCAGCACTGGGGTACGGTGTATCGTTGTACCTATCCTACAACATGCAAAATGTGCCAAAACAAAAACAATAGCAGTAACGAATTCTCTCAACTAATCTAGTTGATCGAGACCCCTATTAACCCTCCAGACTGGCGTGCGATATTGTTTCTACTTATTCTTCAAATTTTTTGACGGCGCGCAACTTGAACCAAGCGCCACTTTTTGTTCAATTGACTTATTAACACCAGTGGATGTCGAAATTAATAATCTATCTTTCATGAAAAACGAAATCGTTTAAACAGTTCATAATGATATTATAACAAAATTTCTCTGTAGCAGCTTGTAGATAACGTACGGAAAAAATGGTTGCCGCTTCAGATCAATTCAATACTGACACTACTCAGAATATTACAATTTCGAGTTTTTAATAGCAAACGCAAATACTATTGAGTTTCATTCCACAAAGACCCGCTTCAAAAAAGAAAGAAAAGTAGGAGAATTTTCTGATAATTAAGCTTTCTAAATAGGATTGTCATTTCAAACATGACATACACGTTTGAACCTGTTAGGTTTATTTTAACTTATACAAATTGCTAAATAAGGATAGGTTTTTTCAAACGAATATAAACATGAAATAAGGAGAACGAGAAACAAAAAGCACAGGCCACTTTAGCTTCCTGCAATGTAACCAAAAGTTTTTTTTTGGTACCGTTGAATGGGGTGAAATTGATCAGTGAGGTGAAATTGATCACCTGAAAATTCGTGATAAAAAATACTAATCAAAAAGATACTGACCTCACAACACCAGGCATTGTTTACGTGTCCTAAAATGCAACTTTTGAAAGATTCACATACCTGTCAAAGTTAACCCTTTCATGCCCGGTGCAATTTTACATGTTTTTGAAAATCTCTTCTAACTCAGTCAAAACTCAATCAAATTTGATCAAACAAGTTTCCAAATAGCAAAAAAAAAGTATTGAATTTACTTGAAGTAATCTAATTATGTTAAATTTGGAGAAGTGAGTGAAGTTTGATAAAAGCTCAAAAAATATAATTTTTAACAATGATCCTTCCATATCATTAAAGTAATACTGATGAGTTCGCAGGGAACCACAAAGATTTTAATTTCAGAGCTAGTTCTTAGGCTTTTGCAACGAATAGAATTGAAATCGATCTTACGATGATAAAATTAGAGCAAATTTATCAAACTGCAGCTCGTAAACCAAAATGTATAGGTTTTAACCTGAAATATCGCTAGTTTCATTTCCAAACTAGCTGTGATTGATATTTTTCAGTTCATAAACCCATTCATCATAACCATATCGAAAAAAACAATTTTCCAATGGAATGTATGGATTTAAAGGATGATCGATTTCACCCCGATTTATCTCTAGTAACTTATGGAATTCTCGAATTTATGTCATGAAGTAGACGATAGAAATTTTATCAATAGCCATAAAGGTTTTCTAGAGCACATACCAGTACTTATTTTGAATATATATACTATTTCAGGAAAAATGTACATGAAGCTAGTTAATTGGAAAATATCATGAAAATTGATCAATTTCACCCCGTTCCATGGTATCTAATCTAATAACCAAACATTCAGAATTATATTGTAGGTGAGATTTATTCTGGGTCACATCCTCTGTTCGTTTTGTTACGCCTAACTGTATAAATAATCTATCACCATATCGTCCATTTCGTGCAACACTGGCACAACTCAAAAATCATATTCTCGAGAATACTTTAAAGTTCAATATTTCCAATCCTCATTCAACATTTTTGGGTCCATAATGTACATATATGAGCTCGTTGTACAAGTTAAAGCCTTATTTTTACTAGCTTTATAAAACAATTTGAAGTGTGCTGCAAAGGCACTTCTACTCATAACTGTGGAGTTTTTGTTAATTTTGAAGCAGGGTTTCGTGGGAGCAAAATTTACAGTATTTGACATCGTTTGTCATCAAGAATTAAAAATGCAAAACTTCGAGTTGTGCCAATGTAAGTGTTGCACGAAAAGTTTTCTACTCTATAACAGGGTTTTGTTCAAATTTCAAATTTCAACTCCACTGCTAGGAACTTCGTTACATCACTTTATATGAATATAATAATATGGCATTCTCATGCAGTTATTAGCAGCAAGGCACTTTCACAATGTGGTCATATGTTGGTACATTATTATTTATTCTTTTTACATTTATAAGCCGATTCAATTCCATACACACTTTTAAAGAATATGCATAGGCACATTCGAGATAAAAAAAAAGATAGTGGAATTGGTAATCCCCAATAGCAACGTCCGGTTGCTAACCAAAATAGCAACGGCGAGCGTTGTGAGAAGAGCTACTCAAAGTTCAACTCACCGGTGCACTTGGTCTGAAATTGAGTTGTTCTAAGATGTTGTACGCCATCATCCGCAGAGAATTGGTTAAAACGCTAACAAAAATATTTGGTAATGCTAAATAGTAATGCTTCATCGCCTGAAGCGTATACATGTTTCATGTTTCAATAAATAGACTTACTCCTAGGTAAAAAATAGTTTCATAAAAAATAAACTATTTTGCAGCTTCAAACTTGTTTCGTATTCTTTTTTTGTTTTATTCTGACTGAGGGTGCTCATTTCGACAATGTGCTTAGTTTACCCTTTGAATGGAACTGTGTGGAAACCACAAATGGCCGACTTCAAATTTTCGAAGGCACTCGGAAATTGTTGATGCATTATACGTGAAAATCACAATCTCACATTTGCTGCAATGATGAAGACATAAGACAGAGTAACGCATCAACAATTTCTGTGTTTCGTACCTTCGAAAATTTAAAGTCGGCCATTTGTGGTTTTCACGCAGTTCCACCTTTATTCGTCTATGCAAACAATTACTTCAGTGTTTGACGGGGTAAACTTTTTTTTCCGTGTTGGGTATTTTCGTCACTGCGACCAATTTTTTGATATTTTGTGACATCCGGGGTAAACTTGGTCTTTCACGTAGATTTTCCGGGCTTTATCATTCTAATGCATTTTCTTAATTCATCGAGAGACGATTGAATTTGTTTGTGAAAAGCGTATTTATTTCGTATATTTACTTGGTTGATTAGTTCAATGCAACCAACTGGTGTTAACTGATATCGTGCCCAATTTTAAATTAAACAATGAACCAAAATTTGAAAAAACGTAGTTTCGACAAGAGCAGACAAATGTCTGATTTGCAAAAGATAAATGTTTCCCGATGGTTTTTATCATTATTCTATATGATATTACCAATATCCATTCACACTTTAAACATTTTAGAATCTGCTGGTATTGAATACAATACCGGTATTGTCTTTGTGTGTATTATTACAAATAAAATCAAGCTGCGGCATTACTGCTGAAAATTGAAACAAAATCATTGCATACATTCTGACAGAGTTACTTATATTATTTGACGTTACATTGAAGTTTTGTGTTTGATACAATAAATCATCAGCCAATTATTGAATGTTATGGATTGGGATGCTGCTTTATTTGTTGGGTAAAATATTCTTGAATGATTTTTCATATTCCGAAATAATAGACACACATGAAATCAGTACATACACAAAAATAATTCAAAATTATCTGAGTTTATTTAGTTATAAGCATTCTACCATTATGCATATTATAATTTTATGTAGTAAGCGTATTACTTCCTGTAAATGAATGATTTTTATTTTAGAAAATCATTAGTAAGTGATGTACATTAAGTAGCATGAATGAAATTGTCTGTTTTCGAATTTTTCGTGTAAAAATTAATGCAATGTAGAGATCAAATATCAAGCAAATTTTTGTTTTGCTGCAGGAAACAGTTGAACATGAAGTGGACATCAGGTCTCGTTATATGATATCTAAATCTAGGTATGAAAAAGATCATCGATAAAAAAATGTAATACCTAGAAAAGATAGCAGAACTATAAGAATTATAACATTATTTTAAAAAAAACCTTGGTTTTGTTTTTATTTTTTCCTGTTGGTTAATGTTTCTATGTCATCATATCTACATCTTTAGTTAAATCTTTATCTCTATCGTCACTTTCAGCTACATATATGTACTTACACATACAACTACCCACACACCTACACGTACATCTACATAAACACATACACCGACACATACTACACACTTCTTTCATACAAATACATACTACTCACTTCGTCTCTTCCAGTTGGAAGATCAAACAATTTTCGAATTATTTTAATTCATTTTACGGTTTAATATTTCTTGCACGATGATGCAAACGGTAACTTATATTTAAGAGATGAACCCAGTCATTCACGGCAAATAGGTTAAAATGCTATCAGTAATGTTGAATAATATTTTTTTATGTTTTATTTAGCTAAAATAAGATTTACATAAAAAAGGCAGTTTCATTGAGAAACTTACAGAGGGATTGAAGAACTATACGAGTTAAAGCTTCTTTAAAAAATTCGAATTAATCCACCTAGCGGTGAGACCCAGCCTTTCTCATTCGAACTTATTATTTGTCGAAATAGATTTACATGAACACTACAATCACAAACTAACAGACATAACACGTCGAACAAATTTTCAATAAAATCATCGTTTGGATGATTCCAGTACTTTACGTTAGTAACACTAGCACCATCTGCTGTCGTGTTTGCGCTGTGTCATGTATTTCGACATCAGTGCCAGCGTTACTGCATGTGTCAAATAGGGAACTACGAAATGTGTATGAGATTGCATGACAACGCCCCAGACGATGTTTTCGCGCGATGACTGGTATTCGATTGAAAATTTGAAATGAACGTTTTTTGTGGCGATGGAGCTAGGTTCCAGTGTTACGTCTGTGTCTACAACGTTTAGTAAACGAATACATCTTGAGAATTTCTGGACTTATTTTTCACTCGAAATCATGAGTTTCTGGTAGCCAATAACACATCTATACCGAACATTTAAAACCTAACATTCACACACATATAAGCAACACATACACATGCAAATACCATGAAATAAATATGTTTCAAATACATCACGCGAAAAATCCAGAACACACATCCTAATATGGCCAAATATTGTGACTTTTCAGTTACTAAAAAACAGCTTAAAGTGACCAAATATCATCCATTAGGCGTCGTACACAAATTACGTAACGCAGGAGGGTTAAGTCTACGTTACTTATTGTTACATAGGGGGAGGGGGGTAGTTGAGCCCGTTACGTAACGTGAGGTTTGCTCAAAATTATACATTTGGAGGGGGGACAGGTTATCAAGCGTTACATAATTTTAGGGGGGGTAGTCTAGGTTTTTAGCGTTACGTAATTTGTGTACGACGCCTTATGAGTATTGCGGAAGCATTAAACCCACAGGCCTGAAATCAACTTAGGACGCCATTTTAAATTACTAGATTGTAGCTTTCGATTCCTGAAAACAACCTCAAAAGGAACAAACATTACCCAGTGTTTTTCGGGAACCGAGATAATGCTCAGATGCCCGTGAGTGATCTCCATACTTTACTTTGAACTCGATTTTGCAGTTTCCGGTTTCTGGAAAATATTTTTAAGTTGTCAAATACAATCCAATGAGTGTATGTTTATCCACTTTTTGGGCTCTAAAATATTGATGATATTTATAAAGTAATTATTTAAGTGTAGTATATGAAATTTGACTAAGTATTTGTGCTAAAGAAAAAGTGAAATGATAGAAATGACTTTGAATTTCGAACGCTTCAATCCCGAGTAACGCCGGAAACGTTGAAATAGTACAACATCAAATTTAAATGATAATAAGACCACTGGTTTTGATCGTAGCTATAGTTTTAAACAGTCTCCAGGTCACATTTCTTTCCATAACTTTTAAACCACATGTTTGAACATTAGGAAAATCATTGGTCAAGGGTTCAAAAGACAAGTCCGTTCATTTGAATCTAACGGTTCTATAGTGTGTGGTAAACATGCGGCATTTAGATCTTTTATTTTAGACTGATTTTATGAAAATTGATCCAACCATTCCTGAAAACAAATTAATGAGCTTAAGCAGTCTCTGGAATATGTTTCTTTTCAAAACGCGATTTCCCTCTTTTATACACAACAGACAAAGTTATAGTCCAATTACAATAAAATTCAATTGGGTTTTGTGGGGTAGCTAGACCTTCAATACGACACTAATTTTGTGAAAATTGATTCAGTTAGGCGTCGTACACAAATTACGTAACCCTAAAAACCTAGATTTCAGGCCCCCGTTAGATATGACTGCCCCCCTTAAAATTACGTAACGCTGGACAACCTGTCCCCCCCTCCAAATTTGCAATTTTGAGCAAACATCACAGTTACGTAACGGGCTCAAGTACCCCCCCTCCCCCCATTGTAACAATAAGTAACGTGGACTTAATCCCCCTCCCCCCACTTCATGCGTTACGTAATTTGTGTACGACGCCTTATATCTAAGAAAAAAAGAGAAAGTTTCAAAGCCTCAGGAACACGTTTCTTTTAAACACCATTGAACCACATGTTCAATCATTGGTTAAAGATTTTCAAAACAGCCCACTCATTTGACACCAGTTTTGTTCAAATTGGTTATGTAGTTTCTAAGATAATGGAGTTTCACGTTTTGAAACACGTTGCCTAAACTAAAAATCCGATTACAATGAAATTCAATAGGGTGTTATGCCGCCACTATCACCTGTCATTTGAAACTGATTTCGTGAGTGAGTTTAAGCAGGCTTTGGTACATTTCACATTTTTATAAATAACGGACACAGTTACAAACTAGAGATGGTCGGGTATGGGAAATTTGTTACCCGTACCCGACCCGTACCCGACTCATCGAAAATTTTCAAACCCGTACCCGACCCGCACCCGAAGTCTGGTTTGTTTAAAATACCCGTACCCGACCCGAACCCGAAAAATATCTATTCTAACTACCCGTACCCGACCCGTACCCGATAGAAAAAAACGCCGAAATTGCCGGTACCCGACCCGTCCTGGTTGTTTTTTTTTGTTCAACATGCCTGGGTACCTCGTACATTTTATGCACTGATTGTCATATGTGGTTTCTCGAGATGATGGCCGGAGCCAGGCTAGAACCGAGTGTGCGTGTGAACGAATGATATGTGAACCCAGAGTTTTAGGCGGGTGGTCCACTATAAGGAATCGGTCCACTATGAAAAGTGCATGTCTGGTAAAGTTTAAAATAAACGACGAGTTTTATAAACACATTAAAGGGTCAAACGAATTATAAAAGGTCAAATTTAATATAGTTTATAACTTGAGAAAAATTTGATAATTCACTGCATTTGCCAAAAACCTGTAATTTTGAGTATAGATTCGGTGTCATTGATAAATTCTAAAAATCTGTAAAAAACAGATATTAAATAAATAAATAAATAAATAAATAAATAAATAAATAAATATTTAAGTGCTTAAGTCCAAAATTTGGGTGCAGTATCATAAAATTTGATTTTTTTATAACTTTTCAAAACTCGGCATACTGACGTTTTTTGACATATTTAAAAAAATATATATCATTACAGGTTGGACTCGATTATCCGGAACATCAAAAAAAAATTCATTCTGGATAATCGAGTTTTCCGGATAATCGAATCACACAAAAAATACTGAAATTTTGCGATTATGGAACATAAAATAAATATTTCTTTTCTTTTTATACTTGTATGATCCAGTGGCGTAACCAGAAGTTATTTCTGAGGGGAAAAAAAATAAATTGGACATTAATTATTTTCACTTAATTTGAACATGTCCCAAACATGCTGGAAGTGACTTAAATGGTAACAAATATGGCAGCAGCGATGGTAAAGACAAAATTCCGGAATAAAAATTGAAAACGGACACCAAAAAAATAAAATTTCGGATAATCGAGTCTAAAATTCCGGATAATCGAATTCCGGATAATCGAGTTTCCGGATAATTGAGTCTCCGGATAATCGAGTCCGACCTGTACTTTGAAACGCTCTGCAGCTTCAATGATAGCTTGATTTTTTTGGCCTCGAAGAAAAAGTTGATTTGTAGTTAGTTTTTATTACCTATTATAATATATAATATTGTTTTAATTTTTATAAAAACAATTTTTTTTTGCGAAATTTGGTTGATTTGAGGAGTTGTGCAAAAACTACGTAAGCTGTTTTTGTAAAGAGGACGCCCTGTGGCGTTGCTTGTGGTTAAAGATCATACAATTCTGTTTAATAAAAAAGTTAGGGGAGAAGTGCTAAAAACTCATGAAAAATTAGGTCACGTGCTTTATGAACGTCTCCAAATAAACAGTGGAATGGAGATTCGTGTTCAGCACCCCAAAATTAAGTATATACCATATTTTAGTCGTATCTATCGACACTTTTTTTTTACTTGGCAAGCATTTGTATTGAGTCGCCCCACTGTGCATTGCTCCGCGGTTTTCCTGACAGTTATGAAAAAAGCCCGACAAAAACTCCATTTAAATCAAAACCGTTGCAGGAAGAACTATTCAATCTAACATTAGAAAGCGATAGCATGATGTCATTCCCTTGGTGCATAGACTGCCGACAACTGTCAGAATAGGTATTGGGCGATCTCTCGTTGAGTGATGATGGGCGATTTTCTCTCCGATCTTACCGATTATCGACATTAAGAAAACAACCAGGCTTGAAATGATAAAAATTAAATTCTCACAATGCACGAAAATTGAATTACCCGTACCCGACCCGTACCCGACCAATTGAGAATTTTTCAAACCCGTACCCGACCCGAACCCGAAACCTTGGTTTTTTAATTACCCGTACCCGACCCGAACCCGTAGAATATTTTTTGGCGTTACCCGAAACCCGACCCGAACCCGTCGGGTACGGGTCGGGTACGGGTTTCGGTTAAAAATACCCGTACCCGACCATCTCTATTACAAACTGATTAAAATTAAATTCAATAGCAACCTATGGGACGACGACCTTTCATTCGAGACTAATTTTTTAAAAATCGGTCCTGCCATCTCTGAGTAAAATGAGTGAGTTTAAACAGCCTCTGGAAAACTTTTCTCTGTATAACTTTTGAACCACATGCTTAATCGTTACAAAATTTATAAGTTAAGGGTTGTTTTGGTAGCCCGTTCATTTAAAACTAATTTTATTCAAATCGGTTGAGTCGGTTTTAAGATAATGATGTTTCGTGAATTTTTACATTTTGATCCTTAACCTCGAAACTAAAAATCCGATTACAAGGAATTTCAATAACAACCTATGGGGCAACTGGACCTTCATTCGAAATTAATTTCATGACAAACGGTCCAGTTATTTCTGAGAAAAGTGAGTGAAAAAATGGTTGAGGTAACGTAGAATACGACAGCCTGTCTTATGTCAATGTATTTCTTGGAATAGGTTTTAGAATACGCTCAATTGGGGTTAATTGATTTAATAGTATCTTTGCTCCAGATGACGTTTACCTCTGTAGTCGGCACCACGGTTTCACTTGCTGCCGTATCCAAAACAAGAATGCAATTGAATTGTTTTGAGGCTGTCTTTTGTATCAAGTTGCACTAAGATATCTTAATTTAGGCAGCTACGAAGAGGCTATAAACAAGGGCAAATAGTGCATTCACCATCTATAGTGTAACGGTTAAAATAACAATTTTCTGCATTTTACGATAGCGTAGATAATTTTACAACTGATTGCTGCAATTAGTAAACTTGCACGAAAAATTATGTGATTCAGGCTCACTAGCTCAGAAATTCTTCAGATAAACTTTGAGGTTAATTGTGTTTGTCAATGTCATTTATTGACAACTGAATGAATTTTTTTCAACATGGCAAACTTTTTATTTAGTTTTAAATCATTTACAGTGATAATTAAATTCTACATGAGGAGATTTATTAGTAATTATATATGTAAATTTCAATCGCTATACTGCTAGCCACACACGCTATATAGCAAGCCACACATGCTATGCACATGCACAGACACGCTAGACATGCACACGCTATATAGCAAGCCACACACGATATAAACATGCACATACGTACTACAGACATGCATATACGCTATAAACATACACACACGCTATACAGCTAGCCACGCACGCTATATAGCAAGCCACATACCTTATATAGCTAGGGACACACGCTACAGATATTCACACACTTTATGTGCGCACACCCTATATATACATACGCTGGATGATGGTGGCTTCTCAAACCACCTGGCGGTGTGAGTCTCTTTCAGTTTCGGGTTGTATTCACCCAACGATATCTGAATTGGATTACCGCTGGTGGGGTCCAACTCAGATCAAAGGGAAGCCGAACTAAAAGAGGTAGGAGCTGCAGCTAACCACTACCACCGCCGCTGTTGCCCGCTACTGATCCACTTCGCCTACTGCCATCGGTGTTGATGTCCGCTGCTGCTGCCCGCTGCTAGTAAACTGATTTGCTGGAGGAGAAACAGTCTCTTATATAGCCCAAAGAGTGCATTGCCGGCTAACTGGGTACTCCATTATGTCGTCCTTTTTAGGGAAAGGCAGCAAGCGACCAATCAAAAGTTGACATTTGCGTTTCGACAATGTTCAACAATGTGCTTTCTTGTCACAGTCACCTTGTCGGTACCGAAAACACCAGTAGCACGCGTACAGTCTGAACCAGAGTTGCCAATAAAATTTTCGATTTAACTGGAAAAAGGCTGAAGAAAAAACTTGAAAAAGCTGGATTCCAAAGAAATTGAAAAAAGCAAAAAAATATTTGTGAGAGTGCTTTTCTGTTATGGGGACTGAATCCAGTGTCAGTTTTTTATACAGCAACTAAAGAGATAACTCTTCGCAAAAAAATACTCATTTTAATCAGAACTGTTTTGTTTCGGGCTTACATTTTGGTTAAATTATGGACTGAACAAAATTTCTCTAATAGCAGCAAAATTTAAAAATTACGCAATCAATCTATCTCAAAATTAAGGAAACAGAGCAACATTTTCTTCCGTTACATCAGTGAAGTTTAAACAGACCGATGTCATGACAACTATTTCCCGAATTCCTGATATTTGCGTGCTTCTAAGTATATTGAATGTAGGGCTCTCAAGAGCTCTACTCTCTGGGGGCTCTGTTTCGCAAGTATTGACAGCCTCTTGACGTATAATCGAGCCAGAGAGCCAGAGAAAAACGGCTTCTAGCAAAATGTATGGGGATGACGTTCGTGACAGGGATGTGAGTTTAAATTTCAATTATTTCTGACTTCGCTATCTTTTGGTATCTAATTCTTCTAACAATTTTTCAACTGCTACTTAAATGAAAATGAATAAGCTAACTGTCAAATTGTCGCAAACGCACCAGCAACGTATCCATTGTTTTAGGCCTTAATATTCAGGCACTATCGAACATTCAAAGACAGGCTTGTAGATCAGTATCGCCCCTTGAAACCAGGGTGGCAATATAAGTTTTGAACCGTTCAAAAATACAAAGGACAGGGCCGGAATCAGGCGCTGGTGGGCCGGGGGA
This sequence comes from Wyeomyia smithii, assembly GCF_029784165.1. Classification (NCBI taxonomy): domain Eukaryota; kingdom Metazoa; phylum Arthropoda; class Insecta; order Diptera; family Culicidae; genus Wyeomyia; species Wyeomyia smithii. The sequence continues at coordinate 116,755,152 of NC_073694.1, forward strand.
AATTTTTTTGTGAGGCCCTCTTGTTTAAAAACAATTAGAGGCAACATTCTGGAAGGTGACGAGCAAAAAAAAAGTCGCCCCAGGACTAGGGGGGGCCTTGAAGCTGGAGGCCCGGTGCATTTGCCCCCTTTGCCACCTTTGCCTCCCCTCAAAACCAAACTTATTGTAAAACTAAACGATGTTTTTAAGACGAAACTCATAGGAGCCACAAATGGTCGACTTCGAGTTTTCAAAGGCACAAGACTCGAAAATAGTTAATGCGTCACCTATGAAAACATATCCTCATGTTCACATTACTACAACATCAATAGTGCCTTTTTAATCAGTCGAAGAAAACGGGCCTCAAACTATTTTGATCAATATCGACAATTTCAATGATGGAAACGAAAAGTTTGTTTAATCAGCTGTCCTACGCATATACAAAATACCTGCGAAATCACAGTGAAAGTTTTGAATGAACAATAATCGAAAAAAAATCAACCTGAAAACTGCATAAAATAGGTTCGGGGTGATTGGAAGAGTACTCCTCGATTGAGAGCTTCAATGGATTATTGTTAAAGTTTACTTAAACAGTTTTATAATCTGAAAACAAGTGCTGACATCGAAAAAGATAGCGAAAAAGTTGATATACTTATGTTTGCATTTCACTTTACACATTTCGAGCACTTCGTCTTAATATAAAGGAGCAGCCTCTTTAAGCTGCTTAAAATGGGTTCTCTACCGGAGCAATTCCACAAAAAAACGGCAACCAATTTAATCGACTATTTTTTATTTTATTAACACTTAGCATAGAAGTTACCATGGGCAAAAGGTGCCATTTTGTGGTTTTGGTTTAATTTTTTGGAACATGACTCATTTTTGAAAAGCTTTTTAAAAATACTGTTTTAGGAATGTATTGATGATTACAAATATTTTCAGAGTCAAAACGGTTTGTTTGATCTGTGTGACGTCTTCGGCAAAGTTGTAGATAATAATTTTGTCTTTTCGAAAAAAATATACATTCTAAAAAATAATTTTTTAATGTTAAAAATGTTGATTTTTTGAATTTTTTTTATTTTCGCTCTTCGCCTAGAAAGGTATAGCAATCATAGGCAAAACCATAGGTATAAAAGTGATTGAAACGACCGAATGTCATATACCACTCGACTCAGTTCGACGAACTGAGTATTTTCTGTATGTATGTGTGTATGTGCAGTTTTTTATTCTCACTCACTTGTCTCAGAGATAGCTGGACCTATTTTCACAAAATCACTGTCGTATGAGGGTCTAGTTGCCCCACAAGACATTGGATGATATTGGGTTTTGAAAAGAAACATATTCCAAAGACTGCTTAAGCTTCACTTTTTTCAGGAATGGTTGGACAGATTTTGACAAAATTAGTCTCAAACTGAAGGTCTAGTTAACGCATACGATTTTTAATGACACTGTTATGGAGCTGTATCTCTGTCTGTGATGTATCAACTTGTGAAAATCGCGAAACTTAATTACCACAGAAAACACACAGCCAATCTGAATATGGTAAGAATAAAATAAACAGGCTGTCTTCAAAACCCTTAACCAATAAATTTCCAAAGAAACGTAACCCGGAAACTGTTTTTTTTTCTTCATCTATAATTTATTTGACATGGCACAAATACAATTTAATGTTTAACGGCGCCAATTATATCTGGTAGCTTACTTTCTAAAGTATCTTAATAACTAAAAGCAAATTTTTTATCCTCGCTGCCGACTACGAGCTGAAACTAAATCTAACTTAAAGCTAGAATGTTTTGCATTAAAAGCACTTATTTGTTGTTTGTTGGTTTTCCATCGCCATAGGTAAGCAGCATATTGAATATGTTCCGCTGCTGGGCCAAGATATTACGGACTGGCATATTGGGTTGTCTCCCTCGGGACCTGAGAGTATCGTGCGGGTCTAGTTGCTGTTTCCGGATCCGGGGTCTTAACGTGTTCTTGTCGTTTGGTTGGATGTAGGCGGAAGGGATAGGATTAAACTGGGGCGTGGATGGATTTCAGGAAAACGTATATAAGGGACATGTAGGATGGGTCACGGCTCGCCAAGACATCACGAACAGGAACAGCCGGCTGCCTACTTTCGGCCTGCAGGGAAGCTATTAATTTAGACCTGGCGTCACGGTGTACAGGGCATGACCAAACCACATGCTCTATGTCGTGATAACCCTCACCACAGGCACAGATACCACTTTCCCCGAGCCCAACACGACGGAGATGCGCGTCAAATCTATAGTGATCGGACATAAGCCGGGACATCACGCAAATGAAATCCCGACCTACATCCAACCCCTTGAACCACGGGTTCGTCGATACTTTGGGGATTATGGAATGTAACCACCTTCCCAATTCCCCTCTGGTCCAAGCATTTTGCCAACTGATGATCGTAATCTGACGTACAAGTGCGAAAAATTCATTAAAAGCAATTGGTCTTTCATAAATATCACCGTTTGTTGGGCCCACCTTAGCCAAAGAGTCCGCTTTCTCATTGCCCGGTATCGAGCAGTGAGAAGGGACCCACGCTAAGGTAATCTGAAAAGATTTTTCGGATAAAGCACTCAGATGTTCCCGTATTTTCCCCAGGAAATACGGAGAGTGCTTAACATCTTTCATCGATCGGAGAGCCTCAATGGAACTGAGACTGTCCGTAAAGATGAAATAATGGTCCGTGGGCATTTTTTCTATAATCCCTAGGGTGTACTTAATTGCAGCTAATTCTGCGACGTAAACAGAAGCAGGATTATCGAGCTTATGGGAGACGGTTAAATTGTTATTGAAAATACCGAAGCCAGTGGACCCATCAAGAAGTGATCCGTAAGTGTAGAACATATTGTTGCAGTTGGTGTATCGATATTTATTGGAAAAAATTTTGGGGATCTGCTGCACGCGTAAATGATCCGGGATTCCACGAGTTTCTTCTATCATGGATGTATCGAAAAACACAGTAGAATCAGAAGTATTTGATAAGTCGACACGATTTGGAATATTCGAAGAAGCGTTAATATTTTGGGACATGTGATGGAAATACAATGTCATAAAACGGGTTTGAAAATTAAGTTCGATTAACCTTTCAAAATTTTCAATCACGGGACGGTTTAAGACCTCACATTTGATAAGAATACGAGAAGACAGGCTCCAAAAGCGGGTTTTCAATGGTAGTACTCCAGCTCCAAACTCATCGTATGGGTCGATTGCATGCAACCTAAGGCGATACGCAAACAACGATACTGTATTCGCTCCAGTTTGATCAGATGTGTGTTTGCTGCGGAGCGGAAGCAGAAACACCCGTATTCAATAACAGACAATATCGTGGTTTGGTAAAGCCTTATAAGGTCTCCTGGATGGGCTCCCCACCATTGTCCGGTTATTGTACGAAGAAAATTCACTCTTTGTTGGCTTTTTTTCATCAGATACCTCACGTGACAACCCCAGGTGCCTTTAGAGTCGAACCAGATACCAAGATATTTGTGTACCAAAACCTGAGAAATCGTTTTACCCTTTAATTGTGTTTGAAGCTGAGCAGGTTCATGCTTCCTAGAAAAAACTACTATCTCAGTCTTCTCCGGAGAGAATTCGATACCTAGCTGTAAAGCCCAAGCAGACAAATTGTCCAAGGTATCTTGCAATGGTCCTTGCAAATCGGCAGCTTTGGCTCCTGTAACAGAGATTACACTGTCGTCTGCAAGTTGTCTTATCGTGCATGAATTTGCCAGACATTCGTCGATGTCATTTACATAAAAGTTGTAAAGAAGGGGGCTTAAACATGAACCCTGGGGAAGACCCATGTAGCTAATGCGAAAAGTTGCCAAATTGCCGTGCGTAAAATGCATGTGCTTTTCGGACAACAAATTGTGCAAAAAATGGTTTAAAATTGGAGAAAATCCTTGTCGGTGAAGTTTGCCCGAAAGAATGTCAATAGAAACGGAATCAAAAGCCCCCTTAATGTCCAAGAACGCAGACGCCATTTGTTCTTTACGAGCATACGCCAGCTGAATATCTGTTGAAAGCAGCGCAAGACAATCATTCGTACCTTTGGCACGGCGGAAGCCAAATTGAGTATCCGATAGTAGGCCATTTGATTCGACCGAATGGTCTAAACGACGGAGTATCATTTTTTCCATCAATTTCTGGATACAGGATAGCATTGCAATCGGCCTATAAGAGTTGTGATCAGAAGCTGGTTTCCCTGGTTTTTGGATGGTGATCACTCCACTTGCCTCCAATCCTGCGGTACAATGTTTTGCTCCAGGAACTTATTGAACAAGTTCAACAAGCGCCTCTTGGCATTGCCGGGTAGATTCTTCAACAAGTTGAATTTGATTCTATCTAACCCAGGCGCGTTATTGTTACAGGACAGGAGGGCAACTGAAAATTCTGCCATCGTAAAAGGTGATTCTATCGCGTCGTGGCCCGGAGACGCATCGCGAACAATGTTTTGCTCAGGAACAGAGTCCGGACATACTTTCCTGGCAAAATCAAATATCCACCGACTTGAAGACTCCTCGCTTTCGTTGACCGTTACGCGATTCCGCATTCTTCGGGCTGTGTTCCAAAGAGTGCTCATCGATGTCTCCCTCGACGTCTTGTTCACGAACCGACGCCAATATCCGCGTTTTTTTGCTTTAGCCAAGCTTTTAAGCTTGGTATCAAGCTCCGAATACCGTAAATAGTCGCCAGGTATACCTCCCTTCTGGTAGGCCAAAAACGCGTCGAATCTTTGCGTGTAGACATCGGAGCACTCTTGGTCCCACCACGGAGTGGGAGGCCGTTCTTTAATCGTTACGCCGGGATATTTCTTCGTTTGGGCTTGCAACGCGACGTCGAGAATCAAGCCCGCGAGGAGGTTGTATTCTTCAAGTGGTGGATGATGTTGAATCGAATCGACCGCTTTTGAAATCATTTCCTCGTAAAACTTCAAATCGACATTCCGTGTGAGGTCATAGGGAATGTCAACTGGCCGCATGCGAGTTGACCCGTTATTAATTGAAATAAGAATAGGCAGATGGTCGCTACCGTGAGGATCGAGGATTACCTTCCATGTGCAATCCAACCGTAGCGACGTCGAACATAAGGATAGATCCAAAGCGCTTGGGCGCGCTGGAGGTTTCGGGATACGTGTCATTTCGCCGTTGTTTAAAATAGTCATGTCGAAGTCATCGCAAAGGTTATAGATTAAAGAGGAGCGGTTATCATTGTAAGGGGAACCCCAAGCCACGCCATGAGAGTTGAAGTCTTCCAAAATCAAACGTGGCGAGGGAAGAAGTTCTATTAAATCAAAGAGCAGCCGTTGCCCAATCTGTGCTCTGGGACGAATATATATTGAGGCAATACAAAGCTCTTTACCTTGTATTGTCATTTGACATGCGACAACTTCGATGCCTGGAATCGATGGGAGGTTAATACGATAGAAAGAATAGCACTTTTTAATCCCTAAAAGTACTCCATATGGGGTGTCTCGATCAAGGCGAATAATATTAAAATCATGGAAGTTGAGATCAATATTTGAAGTAAGCCAAGTTTCACAAAGGGAAAATGCATCGCATTTGTTTTTATTTATCAAAACTTTAAACGAATCAATTTTTGGTAAAATACTTCTACAATTCCACTGTAAGACAGAGATAGAATCCTTCATATACGCAGTTGAATTAGGCATCGAAGGATACAATCGCTGCAAGGAGGGGCCATTGGGCAGTCAACTGCTTCAAAAACGATCTAACTGTTGGGAGAAATGCTGTAAGAAAAATTTTAATTGGATCGGGTACATTGAAAGTTTCAAAAATCCAGTCCACAATGTCAAAAAATTTCACTAATCCAGAGTTTGTTTCATAACTGGATGTGCAAAAGGAACAACTGGGGTTTTAGATGTTCCTGGCAGTGCTGGGAACTCCTTCTGGGACTTTAAATTTGCAAGCCCAGGAGGAGTTTGCTTCGGTTTTTCCGCAGCACGGTTTGGTTTGCTTGTAACTTTCATTTCACTTTGAGAAATCTTAGGACCTTTTCTGGGAAGTTTAGGAGAGGAAATATTTTTCCTCTTTCTAGACTCCCCAGGATTGGCGTAAGATGTTCCCGCTGGTGAATCGTCAGAATCGGTTTCATCAGAGGACAACAAATCATAAGGGTTTGATGTAATGGGAGAAGTGGTAACGGTCTTCTTCAGCATCTCAGCGTAAGAACGCTTCGAACGCTCTTTGAGAGACCTCTTTATTTTATCCCTGCGCTGCATGTACACCGCACATGTCGAGAGCTCATGCTGACTCTCCCCACAGTGAATGCATTTTTCAGCATTTTTACTGCAGGAATCATCCGCATGATTCTCCCCACACTTGCCACAACGTGCCTTATTGCAGCAGTAGGCGGCGGTGTGGCCTAACTGCTTACAATTCAGGCAGTTCATGACGCGAGGCACATATAATCGCACAGGGAGACGAACCCGGTGGATCGAGACGTGGCTTGGTAGCGCTGACCCGGCGAACGTAACTCGAAACGAGTCTGACGGGGTGTATACTGTTTTGCCACCGATGATCGATGCTGACCGCAATTGCTTGCAGTCGAGCACCTTTACATCGGGACAGGTTTTGTTTTTAAAGCACCCTTTGGCACTTGCCAGTATACACTCGACGGACAGACTCGAATCGGTTATGACACCGTCGATCTCCACGTCTCGTGCGGGTATGTAAACGCGATACTCGCGTGTGAAGAGCTCAGAGCAAGCTATATCGTTGACCTCTTTCAGGTTACTGACCACGACACGGAGCTTGTTAGGCCGGACCTTGGAAATTTCGGTCACGTCCTTGTACTCCTTCGTCAGGTCTTTAGAAATCTGCAAGAGGTTCAACTGTTTCGATTTCGGTCCCGCCTTTGGCCGAAAATAGACAGTATAGCTGCCCTGGGCTCCGTCTGGGTAAAGCCTGGGGCGAGGGGGGACTGAAGAATGAACAGGGGAGGGGGTAACAGAAGGGTCAGGGTCAGAGGGGTTCGGGGATGGTGGCGCGGGAGGCGAGGGATCTACATCCATCCCGCTAAGTCTAGCGCACTAGCGCCGACAAGAGCACGTACCTATTTACTTCTCCCTTCCAGTAAGGTTGGTTGTCCGATCGTTCGAAGTTGCAGCCGTTACAGCCAGCAGCACCAATACAGCAGCACCAAACAGCCACCAGCAGCGAGCCAGGTGTGAGATCACTCCACACAGCGATACAACTCACTGTCAACTGATGGCTCTTCTTTTTCCTCTTTTGTGTCTCGTCCACTGCTGTAGCACAGTTCAGCCAGCAGCCAAATCGGCTTACGCACCAGCTGGTAGTCACGATGCGAAACAGTTGCACAAAGGCGCGACCTTGAACCCGGATTTATTTCACTCGACCAGGCAAACAATGCCAACACTTGTTCACACGTCTTTTGTTTTATATTCTATCGGAGCAATCACCGATCACACGTCCGATGCTGATGCTTGTTCGGCACAGAATGACCCCGGAAACTGTTTAAAACTAATTGCTTTATCAAAATATGTGGCCTCAATATAATTTAAATGTAATGTTATACTATTCGAAAGTTCCCGGCGTTGCTCGGGGTAGAACTGTTCAGAGTCATTTCTAACATTTAATTATTTCTTTAACACAAATATTACGTCAAATTTTACATATCATACTCAAATTATTATTTCAAATACAACATCAATATTCTAGTACCCAAAGAGTGGATATATCTTTACTGGATTGTATTTGATAATTTAAGGATGTTTTCCAGAAACCGGAAGTCGCAAAGTCGATTTTAAAATGAAGTATGGAGTTGAATCTTGGGCTCTGAACATCATCCCGTTTCCTGAAAACTCACATTGAGTAATGTTTTTTAGACTGTTTGCCAGATACTGGTAGCTACTACTAGGAATTTGAAATGGCGTCTTAAGTTTTTTGCTGGCCGCTGGGTATACCGCTTCCTCAACACACATAATGGTTGATATTTAGTCACTTACGGTTGTTTTTCAGCAACTGAATGTCGCCATCTTCGCCATCGAAATACCCAGATTATTCAGTAATTTTAGGATGTATTACAGCAACCAGTAGTCCTCTGGATTTTTGCGTGATATAGGTATTTGAAACATGTTTATAAGTTTATTTAAATGATATTTGCATGTGTTTGTGTTAATGTATTTTTGTATGTGTGTTATTGTTAAGTTTTCAATGTTCGGTACAGTTGTGCTATTGGTCATCGAAAGTTTGTTATTGAAAGTGAAAAATCAATCCAGCATAAATTATCAATGTGTTTTTTTTCTAAAATAGAGGTTTTCGCGTAAATTTTTTAAAATATAAATAATAAGTTAGAAAGAGAGAGGCTCAATCTCACCGCTAGGTGGATCAATTCGTGTTTTCTTCAGTCGAAGGACGCATAATAGATCCTAGGCCCGGAGGGCCTAACCGTATATAGCATTCGACTCAGTTCGACGAACTGAGCAATGTCTCTTCGTGTGTATGAGTATGTATGTGTATGTCACTCTTTTTTCGTATCGCTATTCATTTCTCAAAGGAAATCAACAATCATCGAAAACTTTGTATAATTTTAACACTGTTTGTAGTGCGTCTTAACAGGTGTCAATAAATTACGCTTTAGAGCAAAATAATTTCAAATGACCTGGAAATACGCGAAAATTTAATCGACCATTTTTGATTTGAATGAAACTTTGCACACGTATTTGGCTTAGCAAACTGAGCATTTTTCACAGATGGACAGAATTTTTACACCCATGAGTTACATTCTAAAAGGGCGTATGCCTCTTGGCATAGGTTTTATTCGAAGCATTGTAGCCCAGAAACCGTTGGTTGTATAAAAAAACTGAGCGAAAATGAGTTGTAGGTAACTAAAAATGCATCATAAAAAATATAGACTGTACAGAAAAAAAAATTTTTGACCAAAATAAATTAAAAATAAACATTAAATTTCAATAAAAAAAAAAGAATTGAATTTTTTAATTTTTTTTTAAAGAAACTTGACGTTAATACGCAACTTTTAAAAAAAGTCCAGGATGGAGAAATGAAAAATAATTTTTTTATGGTAGATTAATTTTCTTATAAAAACTCCAATTCAAACATTTTTCAAAATATTTGTATTCTGATGATTTTAAAAGATGCAGAGAGTCATTTTGAATCAAAAGCTCTTGGTAGTTAACATTCTAAAGGCATCGGTTTTCGGGTTATTTCTATTTTAAGCTCGAAAAATTATAATTATTTAGGAAAATACACGTTTTTCTTAATTTTCCCGTAGTTCTCCAGCAAAAACCATATATTCATTGGAATGCTTGATCAAAAATATACAATTTATTCTTTGACAATAAGGCGATTGGGCGAACGGTTCTCAAGAAAAGAGTAAAAATGTTTCAAGTGATATATATATATATATTTAAGAATCAAATATTTATTTCGAGTTTTATTATCTTGGGAACATATTTTTTCATGACACAGATACTTTACAGAACTAGTTTCACCTTATATTTTAAACACATCATAAGTGAATGATTCGTCATCTTTTGAAAACAGCTTCGTTTGTATCTTATTTTCTGAAATCGGAACAAAAGAGTGATACTTTTGTGTGGCAGCTATTATTATAGATTTTTTTGAAAATCTTGCTCCATTCTGTTACTCCTTGTTCATATTCTTCATATGATACCCAACTAAATGACATTTTTGATGAATATTTATTACTTTTCTGATTAGACCAATCATACAATTCTTTTGCGCTTGTAATGGGATGTTCACGTTCTTTAGCTAAGCCATTCGTTTTAATATGCCACCAATTGCATCGCATGGGCCTTTACCATAAGAAGTCGCAAAAAAATGCCACTGAACTTGCAAAGACTTGCAAAGACTTGCAAAGTTTTTTCTATTTTTATATTGTGATGCAGCTCCATCAGACATTAATATCGCTTTTTTCAACTGTATTGTTGTTTTCAAAAACTCATTAATTTGGCAATGGACACCTGAACCGCAACAGTATCATGATGGAGTACTTCCGATATTATGATGAAGCTGATATTCTTAAGTGTTCCAGATTCTGAATAGTAAACAACGAAGGGATGAATGGTGGCTTGACTATTATTCCAATAACTACACGAATCACAAATTGATAAAGACGTATTAAAATGAGCTTGACTGTTCAATATTTATCACCGACGATCAGGAAAGGGTTTACAGCATTTGGGCTTGGTGTATTCCATTTTCACTTTATCCAACTTCACAAAATGCAAACTGTTACTAACAGTTCTGGAGAAGTGCAATCGTATTTATATACGAAAACAGATATTATAGATAACCCAATGCTCTAACTTTTATGCCTGAAGTGCGATATTCAGCCAATGATGACGGTGAAATATATTTCACTCTCAGGCTCACTTCATTTTTTGAGACCTGTTCCCGATTCCATCAGTGAAGTGACAAAAATTAGCTCCGTGAAGTGATTGACAGTAAAGTAAGAATGAAAAAGTGACAAGTGGAATGAGTTTCCCAGCACAATGTTTTTAACTCCCAGAATGTCGAGTTTTCCGTTTTATTTTCGAGATAACACCAGATCTCGGTGTTTTACACATTTTTAAGATATTTGGTATCAACAAGAATTTTCACATCGACAATTGCATGACCTGTGCCTTTCGTTGAGCTGAAATTTTGTATACGAAACCCAAAGACTAAACGAAATTCGAAGATTAGTTTTTCCATAACGTTTCCTTTGCGCAGCTCAAAAATGAGTTGGTCTCAAAAATAATCTTGTTACTGAAAAAAAAACCTAAATTAATCCACCTAGCGGTCAGACCCAGCCTTTCTCATTTAAACTTATTATTTGTAAAAATAGATTTACATGAACGCTGCAATCCAATAAAGGAATATTCACTCTTTGGGTACTAAAATATTGATGTTGTAACTAAAGTATAAAATTTGAAATTTGAATTAAATTCAATCATCAGCGATATCAGAAACGTTTAAATTGAACGATAACATATTTAAATTATGTTGAGGTCACATATATTGATCAAAGCAGGTATAGTTTTGAATAGTCTCTTAATTTCTTTACTTTTCATAACTTCTGAACCACATATCAAATTGTTATGAAGTTTATCATTTGTAAGTTTGAGAGATGACTCGTTCGTATGACACAAGTTATGTTCCAATAAGTCATGTAATCTTTGAGATAATCGACTTTCGTTGTTTTATTAACAATTTAATACATAACGGTTGCTTAAGTTCGATTATAATCAAATGAAATGGGAACGTATAAAGCAGCCAAACTTTGAAACCACGTGTTTAATCATAATTCATCAGTTAACCCTCAACTAGCCCGTTCATCTGATATCAATATTGTTCAAATCGGTTGTGTAGTTTCTAAGATAATGAAGTTTTGCGATTTTCACATTTCGATACATTACAGACGAAGTTACAATCCGATTACAGCAAAATGCAATAGGGTGTTATGAGGCAGCTAGACCTTTCATTTATACTAATTCTGTGGGAATCGGGTCAACCATCTCTGAGAAAAGTGAGTGAGTCCAGGTAGTCTTCGGAATATGTTTCTTTCAATAGCTAGATTTCACATTTTTAAACATAACAGACAAAGTAATAATCTGTTTGCAAAAAAAATCATTAGGGTCTTATGGGGCAACAAGACCTTCCATATGACACTGATTTTATTCAAATCTGTCCAGCCATCTCTGAGAAACATGAGTGAGATTAAATAGTATCCGAACACGTTTCTTTCCATAACTTCTGAACCACAAAATTCAAAAGTTAAGGGTTTTTAGGTAGCCCGTTCATTTGAAACCAATTTTGTTCAAATCGGTTGTGCAGTTTCTGAGATATTGATGTTTCGTGATTTTTACATTTTGATACATAACCTCTAAACTAGAAATCTGATTACAATAAAATTCAATAGGATCTTAAAGGGGAACTAGACCTTTCATTTGCAATTAATTTCATTGAAATCGGTTCAGCCATCGCTGAGAAAAGTGAGTGAGAAAAAAAGTTTCCAGTGATCGTTAGGAGAAAGTCAATATGTTTACTTTCATTATGTGATTTCACATTTTTATGAACAACGGACAAAGTTACTATCCGATTGCAATAAAATTCAATAGCAACCTATGGGGTAACTACACCTTTCATTTGACACTAATTTTGTGAAAATCGGTTCAACTATCTCTGAGAAAAATGAGTGAGTTTAAACAACCTTAGGATAACTTTTCTTTACATAACTTTTGAACCATATGTTAAACCATAACGAAATTTGAAAGTTAAGGATTCTGGAGACAGCCCGATCATTTGAAACCAGTTCCATTGAAATCGGTTGTGTGGTTTCTGAGATATTGATGTTTCGTGATTTTTACATTTTGATACCGAACCTCTAAACTAAAAATCCGATTACAATGAAATTCAATAGCAACCTATGGCGCAACTAGACCTCTCATTTGCAATTAATTTCATGAAAATCGGTCCAGCCATCTCTGAGAAAAGTGAGTGAGAAAAAAAAGTTGCACATACACACACACACACACACACACACACACATACACACATACATACATACATACAGAAAATGCTCAGTTCGTCGAAAGGGGTCGAGTGGTATATGACATTCGGCCATTGGGGCCACTTTTATACCTTTGGTTTTTCCAGTGATTGCTATACCTTTCTAGGAGAAAGGCAAAAATAAATATATATATATATATATATATATATATATATATATATATATATATATATATATATATATATATATATATATATATATATATATATATATATATATATATATATATATATATATATATATATATATATATATATATATATATATATATATATATATATATATATATATATATATATATATATATATATATATATATATATATATATCACTGGTCACTAGTTCCGTTTTCATTTTAGTCATATGACAGATTTCACAACAGTTGTCACTTTGCGACGTTTTTTTACCTACGTGAGTGCATTAACTGCACTCTGTTTTCACCGTGAAGTGACTCCCGCAAGAAACACCAATATTCGCGGTAAACAGCATAATACAGTCATGCATCGATATAAGGCAACCTCGATGTAACGTATCTTTTACCTCGCTTTAACGTAACTTTTTTTAATATTTTAAAATTAAAGTACAACAATTATTTTGGGGTGTATAATGTTCCGAATAATTGTTTTTAGTAAGTTTTGAAACCAATAAATACCATAAAATGCGGTAAACTTTTTTCAATATTTTGTGACTGGGTGTGCTTGTCAACGAAAATTGTCACAAAAAGGCATAAGACTTTTATATATACTACTGGGTAAGGGAAATAAGTTTTTGCGCTCCTTTGAGCAACCGTCAAGAATTTTACATCACAAAATGCTGTGAATTTTTGCTTCACAGAATTCCATCACTCGATTAACGTTAAACGGTACTATCATATGCTGGGAGTGCTGCAAACATTAACAAATTTTCAAACGTTTTTTTGGGAATCGAACCATTTATAGTAACAAGTTGTGCCAGGCATAAAAAAATGACAATTGCTCAATATTTTACAGCAGACGAGTTCTTTATGTTCAATGCTAATAAACCGGTTGATAGAAATTCAGAAATTAAAAATTATAGCCACTCTCAAGAAGTTTTCGAAATTATTGCTTTTTACGTATTTTCGAGCGTTTTCAATATTAAAACCTAAATTAATCCACCTAGCGGTCAGACCCAGCCTTTCTCATTCAAACTTATTATTTGTAAAATAGACTTACATGAACGCTTCGATCCAATAAATGTGTATTCTCTTTTTGGGTTCTAAAATAATGATATTGTAATAGAAGTATAAAATATGAAATTTGACGTAATTCTCAAGAAATATCGAAATAAAAGAAATGACTCTTAATTTTGAGCAGTTCAATCACGAGCGATACCCGGAACATTCAAATGGTACGATACCACATTTAAATTATATTGTGGCCACATGAATTGATCAAAGCAGGTATAGTTTTAAATAACCTTTGAATTTCTTTTCTTTCCATAACTTTTGAACCACATATCAAATTGTTATGAAGTTTGTTATTTGTAAGTTTGAGAGATGACTCGTTCGTATGACACTAGTTATGTTCAAATAAGTCGTGTAATCTTTGAGATAATAGAATTTCGTTGTTTTATTAACAATTTATTACATAACGGTTGCTTAGTTCGATTATAATCAAATAAAATGGGAACGTAGCCAAACTTTGAAACCACGTGTTAAATCATAATTCATCAGTTAACCCTTAACTAGCCCGTTCATCTGATAATACTATTGATCAAATCGGTAATGTACTTTCTGAGATAATAAAGTTTCGTGATTTTCACAATTCGGTACATTACAGACGAAGTTACAGTTCGATCACAGTGAAATTCAATGGGGTTTTATGAGTCAGCTAGGCCTTTCATTTGACACTAATTTTGTGGAAATCGGGTCAGCCATCTCTGAGAAAAGTGAGTGAGTTTATGTATTCTTCGGAATATGTTTCTTTTCATAGCTAGATTTCACATTTTTGAACATAACAGGCAAAGTAACAGTCCGTTTGCAAAAAAAAATCAATAGGGTCTTATGGGGTAACTAGACCTTTCATATGACACTGATTTTGTGGAAATCGGTCCAGCCATCTTTGAGAAACATGAGTGAAATTAAACAGTCTTCAGAAGACGTTTCTTTCCATAACTTTTGAACCACATGTTCAATCTATATAAAATTCAAAAGTTAAGTGTTTTTAAGATAGTCATTTGATACCAATTTTACTGAAATCGGTTGTGTGGTTTCTGAGTTATTGATGTTTTGTGATTTTTACATTTTTAGACATAACCTCTAAAATAAAAATTCAATTACAATGAAATTTAATAGGGTCTTATGGGGCAACTAGAACTTTCATTTGCATATAATTTCATTAAAATCGGTCCAGCCATCTTTGAGAAAAGTGAGTGAAAATAAAAATCTGCACATACACACACACATACAGAAAATACTCAGCTCGTCGAACTGAGTCGAGTGATATATGTCATTCGGCCCTTTGGAGCACTTTCATATCTTCGGTTTTGCAAGTGATTGCTATACCTTTCTAGGAGAAAGGCAAAAAGTTTAAAAAAAATATTAATTAGGAGTAAAATATTCGTGCTGAAGAAATAGCGAAATAAAAGAAATAACTTTGAATTTCGTACACTTCAATCACGAGCAATACCGGGAACGTACGAATAGCACAATACCAAATTTCAATTTTGTTGAGGCCATATGTTTTGATCAAAGCAGTTACAGTCTTTGAATTTCGTTTCTTTTCATAACTTTTGAACCACATATCAAATTGCTATGAAATTTCTTACTTGTGAGTTTGAGAGACAACCCGGGGGAACCTATAGGAAAGCCAAGCTTTTCATTTATCACTAAGATTGTTGTATTTAGTCCAGCCATTTTTGGGAAAACGAGCGAATTTGAAAAGTCACCGGAACATGTTTCTTTTCACAATATTTGAACCACGTGTTTAATCACTATGAAATTCATCAATTAACCTAGCCCGTTGTTCATTTGATACCAATATTGTTCAAATCGGTTTTGTACTTTCTGAGATAATGAAGTTTCGTGATTTTCATATCTTGATACATTACAGACAAAGTAAAAGACCGATTACATTGAAATTCAATGGGGTGTTATGAGGCAGCTAGACCTTTCATTTGACACTAATTTCGTGGAAATCGATTCAGCCATCTCTGAGAAAAGTGAGTGAGTTTAAGTAGTCTTCGGAATATGTTACTTTTCACAGCTGGATTTCACATTTTTAAACATAACAGGCAAAGTAATAGTCCGATTGCAAAAAAATCAATAGGGTCTAATGGGGTAATTGGACCTTCCTTCATTTAAAACCAATTTTGTTAAAATTGGTTGAGTAGTTTCTGAGATAAGGATGTTTCGTGGTTTTCACATTTTTAAATATAACCTCTAAACCAAAAATCCGATTGTAATGAAATTCAATACGGTCTTATGGGGCAAATAGACCTGCAATTAATTTTATGAAGATCGGTCCAGTCATCTCTGAGAAAATCGAGTGAGATTGGGAGAGCGTTACACACACACACATACACACACACACATACACACACATACACACACATACGCACACACACACACACATACAGAAAATGCTCAGCTCGTCAAACAAAGTCGATTGATATACGAGATTCGACCCTTTGGAGCGCTTTTATACCTTTGATTTTTCCAGTGATTGCTATACCTTTCTAGGAGAAAGGCAAAAAGTTATCAAATCTCGCGGAATCCGATCATATAATCATCGGGAGAATTGAAGTTCATAACATCACGAACACATCCTCGCAAATATCTCATCCGGTAACGTCCGGATTGAAATTTGCGACCTGTTTGCAAAATGTTGTTTATGACAAATTTAGACGTTAAGTTTTCACGCGAACATGGGAAATGAAAAAAAAAACCTGATGGGTCCCTGCCTCAAGCTTAAAACAGAGTTTCAGCTCAACAAAGATTAAATGAGATTAGTTGAGTGAATGAATTTCAACTAATTTAAGTTAACTTAAAATTAACTTGATGCACAGAATCAATAATCCGGGTAAATAACACTCCGTACAAAAGTCTTTTTCCAACCTGCGTAGGTTCCACGAGGCATCATATAATCTGTGAGCATTAATTTGAAAATTCAAAATGAAGATATTTTGCTACATCATTTTGCTGGTAAATTCTTCGATTTGTTTCGCTGCCCGTTTTGCGAACACAAATTTTACGAGCGTATTACTACACCTGCTCACTAACATTAATGAAGCCACATAGGCTATGTAAATGTAAACATTAAGTTGTGTTTGTGCGATATTTAGAGTTACTCTTTGATACAATACTCGAACCAGTCACTTCCACTTCTTACTTGAATATTTCCCAAAATATTGCTAAATAGCAGCGAAAATCGAGTTACTCGAGTTACTCCTCTGTGCGTTCTCTTGAAAAAAACGTTATATTTTCATAGCATTACAACTACTTGTTGAAATATATCGCGAAAGCGCTGCTAACTATGCGATTTCAATTAAATGAGATTGACTATCTTTTTACGAAAGTACTATCTGTCATTTTTTTCAAAACTGATTTGCTAGTGGTTATCGCATCTTTTTGATAAAGTCGTTTGAAAGAATTAAAGCTATTATTTCATGCTTCTCAAAACATCAATTTAAGTTTTAGGTACATTAAAGAAAGTTATCGGTACTATGTCATCAATCTTTCTGTAGAAACCTTATTCATATTCGTCACGTATTGGATATCTAAGACCGTTTTTATTAAGCTAAGACATGTTTGAGATGCCTCGATGAAAGCAATGACAACCAAACATTCACAAATATAAATTTTCATATACTTCAATTTATTACTCTCTCGTAAATTGGTCGAAAATTCGCGGGAAAAGTGCTTCTCAAATAAGCATGACACTGAGTATATTTTCCCTATTTGAAGTGCAGGGGGCTGTTTGTAGTGAAGTTTTACATGGTTTTGCTCGAATTGGCGAACCTTACGTCGTTTTTGAGAGGTTTCATTCTATGAAAAATAAGCTTCATTATGTATATTCTGTCCCAAAGAATTAAACGTGAAACCTTAGTTGAGTTATCAAGCATAAGCAAAGTGAAACGGTGATGTCTCAGAAGTAGGCTGGTCCAATCACGGTTCAATGCTGGTCCGATCATGATACAAAACAGGTCTTTGCTTTTCATCAATAATTCCAACTTTAAAGCAAATATTTCAATTAAACAGTGTTTCAACATTAAATTTAAATGTTGCAGAAGCATATTACTGGAAAATATATTGCAATCTTTAAATATTTGATTCTAAAACCACTGCTTCAAAACATGACTAGATAACAATTGTAAGGGCAAATTGTACTTGAAAATAGTACATTTTTAAAAACTTTTTTAAAAATAGTAATACTTAAGCAATCTGAATGAAACTTTCTGAACATCATCAGAAGAAGTGTTTTGATGATGCGGCTACATATTTGATACAGTTATTTATTCAATAGTTGAGAAATCTCGGATATAAAAATGGTCCGATAATGGTACATTTTCTGACTGGTCCGATCATGATACAACACCCTACTTGGACTCATTCGCTTTGCTCAGAGATGGCTGACCCGATTTCCACGAAATTAGTGTCAATTAATAAGTCTAGCTGCCTCATAAAACCCTATTGAATTTTACTGCAATCGAATGTAACTTCGTCTGTAATGTGCTGAAATGTGAATATCACGAAACTTCACTATCTCAGAAACTACACAACCGATTTGATCAATATTATTATCAGATGAGCGGGCTAGTTGAGGGTTAACTGATGAATTATGATTAAACACGTGATTTCGAAGTTTGTCTGCCCTATACGTTCCCATTTCAATTGATTATAGTCAAACTTAAGCAACCGTTTTGTATTAAATTGTCAATAAAAACTAAATAAAGACTAAAGATTACATGACTTATTTGAACAAAGCTAGTGTCATACGAACGAGTCATCTCTCAAACTTACAAATAACAAACTTCATAACAATTTGATATGTGGCTCAACAGTTATGGTAAGAAAAGAAATTCAAAGACTATTCAAAGACTATTCAAAACTATACCTGCTTTGATCGATATATGTGGCCTCAACATAATTTAAATGTGGTATTGCACTATTTAAACGTTCCAAATTCATTGATTCCTTGCGACGAATCGGCCATCGGATATGATCAATGTCAAATAACAAATCGTTTGAAATGATTGTTTTTATCGAAATGACAACATCCTCATCTTTTGGCTTCTGTACATCGCCTTAATTTTGAATATATTCATATTGGGTGGTATTCGGTCATTTTCAGCAAATTTTCTAGCATCAATCTGACACCGGAAATACCCATTTTGGGAGGTATTTAGTTATATTGATTGTTTTCCAGAAACTATAAGTGGTCGTCTTTAAGTTCAACATGGTGTCCAGGGTCAAGGTTTGGTTTCTATGCATCATCTCGATTACGGAAATATCCATATTGAGTATTATTCGGTCATTTTCGACTGTTGGTTATTTAAGGCTGTTTTTCACAAACCGGAAGTCGCCATCTTGGATTTCAAAATGGTATTGGAGATCGAATTTGGAAAATCTATACTGATTCAAGATATTAAGATATTTAAGATAATTTCTGGCCACTGAGCGTCATTCTGGTTTAAGAAACACCCATATTGGGTATTATTCGATAATTTTCGGCTGTTTCCTAGGAACCGGAAGTCGGCAACCCAGAATCCAAAATGGGGTCTGTGGTCGATTTCAGCTGCTGTGTATCATCGTAGATCTGGAGATACTCATGTTAGACGGAAATCGGCCATTTTTGGCTGTTTTCCAGAAACCAGAAATTGCTATACTACATTTCATAATGGTGTTTGAGGTCAATTTTTAGCTCCATACAACATTTCCGACTGTTTTCCAGACACCGGAAGTCGTCATCTTAAAATTCAGGATTGAGTCTGTGATAAATTTTTAGCTTCTGTGCATCTTTCTGGTTCCGGAGATACTCATATTTAATGGGAATCGTCCATTTCAGGCTGTTTTCCAGAAACCGGAAGTTGCCATCTTACAATCCATAATGTTGCCTGAGGTCGATTATGGAACATATTTGTTACCACTAAAAACATTCACCTGCCAAATATGGTTCCATTTAGTTGATTAGTTCGCGAGATGTGCGGAAATTTGTGCCATTCCAGAAGAGGGAGGGTTCTCAAACTACCATAGGAACCTTTATCGGCACCAAAAACTCCTACATAAAAAATTTCACGATCTGTTCGGTAGTTTTAAAGCCTATATGGATCAAACAGACAGACAGGCCGGACTGCATTTTTTTATGTATAGATTACAACATCAATATTTTAGAATTTAAAGAGTGAATGTACATTTATTGGATTGAAGCGTTCATGTAAATCTATTTTTACAAATAAAAGTTTGAATGAGAAGGCTGGGTCTGACCACTAGGTGGATTAATTTAGGTTTTTAACACACATTTTGTCGGATAACATCTGTTTGTATGCAGCAGTGTTATGAAAATGACTGCCAGACAATGACAACAAATTTTCAACTGATCCGGCTCTCATTGTATTGCACAGTTCTTTCTGCTCCCTACACGTTCGGTAAACAATACGACAGCAACTGACGACAGCACACATGCAACTCCATACGGGCTGTTATTTTTCATCTCCTTATGTCTGTTGGTATTTCCAAGCTGTCGCAAATGACAGCCTGTAATCTTCCGACATCTCTTAACACGAATCCGAGCGGGATGTAAGATGATTATGATTCACGACAGTTAGGCCGATGAAAGAATGAAAGAGAGATGAAAGAATGAAAGAGAGATGGTGTGAAGCACGTTTTTTCTAACGTGGGAAACAATATCAACAATGGAAACGGTTTACTTTGTATTCAATATGCCACCGGCCTGTGAAAAGGAGAGCTTGAGCTTGAGCTTGAGCTTGATTGATCACCACCGGTTGCCACTTCGTTACTGATCAGGATCGATTGGAGTTGTAAATCGAATTTATTGATTCCTGCTTGGGATTAAGCTTTTCGATGTGCATCTCCAATAACCCCTGCATGCTGATCAGTACCGACGCCTGCCGGTCCAGAACGTAGATCAAAGGAAGGAAGGAAAGGGGTGTTAGTTCGATACTTGTTGTTACTAGAGGCCAGATATACTCCTGCACACTCCACAAGCACCACGGGTATAGGAATTTTGTGTTAGTTGTTTGTCGCGTTTCTTATCTACATACGATAAAACTCTTGGCGGTATTTATGGGCCCTCGTCCACTAAGATATTTTTCGCGAACCTATCTTCTATGTATCTAAGACGTTTTGTTCCATTGATTTTAGGAGTACGACGGGAATAACGAGCTTTGTACTAATAGAGGAACTGACCGACCCTTCCAATTTTGAACCCGACGTGCACGCACTTTCCCGAGGTTAGTGGTGCGATCTTCGATATATGAACTCACGAAAGCGCGCCAGGTGCCAACATGTTTAAAACCTCATCATATTTGCAGTGACGGGATACAAGCGAATCGTGGAGGTTAAGTAATTTCGGTTACCTTACGTATCGTACGACTATACGCGTTTCTGCTCATGAACACCTTAATTTACCCATTCACGAATCAATGAGTAGCTTTATTTCGTAAGACGTTAAACTTTATTCGGAAACTGTAAGCCGACCGCAATTTAAGAGGATATAGGATCTACAACGCGTTTTTCTCTTGTAATATAATTTGGAATGAGCTAAGTATCCTAATGAATTCAAAAACTGGCAAATTTACATGCATCCAAAGCCCTTAAAATTCAAAAACAAAAAATTGCATCCAACAAGATTTAAACATTATTGAATAAAAAAAAAATTAAAGTGTATCAACATTTGTCCAAAAGCTAGGAAAATCATAAAAATAATAGGGTTAAATATGGTTAAATGACCGTAACCGATCAGAACTCTTCATGACAGACGATGCACTTAGATATTTGTCGCGTGTGAATGATAGATGATCAAACTCTATTGTAAAACTATCAATTCGATCTTGTGAAAGTTACCATATTTAAAGATTTATAGTAGCATATGAATATAGTAAAACCTACGACACGCTGAACCGCATCCGAGCCAATCTCCGCTTTTCAACCACATCAAGAAGTTCAATTTACTACCCCATGAAAACCAAAAAAATCTGTATTATTTCCAGAAAATCTGCAATCTGCATGCAGATATCTGTATGAAAAATACGCAAGAAATCTGTATAAAAGCAGACAAATCTATATATGTGGCATCACTGGTCACAACTAAAATGATCTGCTATAATTTAGAACCAAACTGCATCGCCCGAAGGCAAACAAAGCCACCAATAGCTGTCAAACGCAAGTGCGCGACGTCACCGTGCGATGGTCTATTTGCTGAACACACATTCTCATGTCAGCCTACTGCAACTTGCAAGTTGATGCAACGTAAAAAAAATCATGACCACATGAACGCGCTACCCAACACATACAGCAAGTGATCGAGAGAGAAAGAATCAGAAAATCGGCATCTTCGAAGGTGCCTCTGCGGTCGTAAGCAGCACAAAAGGCAGAAAAAAAAACAAATTCTCTCTCGCTCACATGCCGTTCAAATCAAATGGAAGAAAAGCTGTGTGCGTTAACATAGGTAGTCACAATTTCACTCTGATCCCGTTTCAAACACGACGTGAAATATCACCAAAACCAACACTTAGCTTCTGTTTCCTGTCTCTCCAGCTGCATTTTGCGAGCCAGCAGCAGGAACCACAAATGCAAGAAAGCTTTGCACTTCGCTGCGCGCAAAGCTCAGCGGAAGATAAAAAAACACACAAACACAATCGATGTCAGTGGAGAGGACGTGTTGAACCTCATTCCTTCTTTACGGTTTCCACTCTCTTTTCACTAACACTACCGTTCACTTGGTAAAAATCAAAACGTACACGAATGGCGAACTATATCTTCTGTGCCAATTTACACTGCATAATCACTTCCATTTTTGATCTTCTAATTTTCACTCCACTCTAACTAATTTGTATCTTACACACGCGACACCCGATATACTTGAAAATTTACAACCTTTCATGACCTCTAGTGCGAAAATACACGTGAATTTTATTAGAAATTTACGGACCGATTCCGCCACCGGCCTGTGAAAAGGAGAAACGAAAAAACACAAGTCGATGACAGCCGCAGTCGATCAGCAGGCTGTCAACAGCAACAGGACATCCTCAAAATGAGCAAACTATAGGCTGTCATGTCCGAACGAACAAAATACATGCGCAAGAATGAGCTGTCGTACGCAACACAAGACAGTTTCTTTGCCTTGTGTAAGCTGTAGCTGTATGTGAGCTCATGCATGAGGCTGTTAGAGTGAAAAGAGAGAAAAGTCGTCTGTACAGTGTCGCTCTCCAGTCATTTTCCTAAACTTGGTATGCAGAATAGAATCAATGTTATTTTTACAGTTTGCTGTAAAATCTTCAACATAATCTGATAATATAATATTGAATATATGTTAAACTATACATATTTTCATGATTATAAATATACGCAAAATATGTATGATGCATAAATGTTCATGAATTATTAATTTTTCAAGTAGCTAGAAAACTGAGCAAAATTGAAAAATGAATTTGTTTTGCCTCTCTCCTAGAAAGGTATAGAAAACACTGCAAAAACTAAAGGTGTAAAAGTGCTCCTAAGGGCCAAATGAAGATGCCCTAAGTACTCCAAAGGGCCGAATGGCATAGATCACTCGACTCAGCTCGACGAGCTGAACATTTTCTGTATGTGTGTGTATGTGCAACTTTTTTTCTCACTCACTTTTTTCAGAGATGGCTGGACCGATTTTCATGAAACTAATAGCAAATGAAAGGTATAGTTGCCCCATAGATTGCTATAGAATTTCATTGTAAGCGGATTTTTGATTTAGAGGTTAAGTATCGAAATGTAAAAATCATGAAACATAAATATCTCAGAAACTACACAACCGATTTTAACAAAAAAGATGTCAAATGAACGGACTATCTCCAAAACCCTTAACTTATAAATTTCATAACGATTAAACCTATGGTTCAAAAGTTTAAAGAAATGTTTTCCAGAGGCTGTTTAAACTCACTCATTTTTCTCAGAGATGGCTAGACCGATTTTCACAAAATTAGTCTTGAACGAAAGGTGTAGTTGTCCCATAGGTTACTATTGAATTTCATTGTAATCGGTTGGTAATTTGTCCGTATTTATAAAAATGTGAAATCACGTTATAAAAACAAAGCTCGTACCAAAGCCTGCTTAAACTCACTCACTTTTTCAGAGATGGTTAAAGCAATTTTCACGAAATCAGTTGCAAATGAAACATCTAGTGGCCTCATAACACCCTATTGAATTTCATTGTAATCGGATTTTTAGTTTAGGCAACGTGTTTCAAAATGTGAGTATCACGAATCTTCATTATCTCAGAAACTACACAGCCAATTTAAACAAAACTGGTGTCAAATGAACGGGCTGTCTTGAAAGTCCTTAACTAATGATTAAACATGTGGTTCAAAAGTTTTTGAGAGAAACGTGTTCCGGATGCTTTGAAACTCAATCATTTTTCTTGGCTTTAGCTGAATCAATTTTTAGCAAAATTAGTGTCGTATTGATGGTCTAGTTACCGCACAAGACCCAAATGAATTTTAGTGTGATTGGACTATAACTTTGTCCGTTATGTATGAGAGAAAGAAATCACCTTTTGAAAAGAAACATATTCCGAAGACTGCTTAAGCTAACAAAATTATTTCAGAATGGTTTGACCGATTTTCACCAAATTAGTCACAAACCTACTGAAATTATAACTTTATATATAACATCAATATGCTAGAACCGAAAAGTTGTATTACACAATTTAAGGATATATTCCAGAAACTGGAAGCTACAAAATTGCGTTTCAAAATGAAGTATAGCGTTCACCCCGGCTTCCGAGCATTATCCCGGTTTCTAAAAAAATAATGGGTAATATTTGTCCTTTTTAGGGTAAGCAAAGCAAAGCAAAGCCTTGGTGCTACATTCCGATTCGAAACTTGACCTTCTGTTTACTATACACAGACTTCGCAGCCAACTGTTGAGTGTACAGGACAATTGCGGGGCTAGCGCTACGATCCTACTGACACTAACAGTCTCTCCCGAGCCGAAACTCGAACCAACGATAACTGGCTTGTTAGGCCAGCATCGTACCTCGAGACCAGCCGGGGAGGCCCTTTTTAGGATGTTTTCCATAAATCGGGAGCTACAATCTGAAAATTTAAAGTGACATCTCAATTTAATTTCTGGCCTCTGGGTATAAAGTTACCGTAATACTCATAAGGAATGAAATTTGGTCACTTTAAGCTGTTTTCCCGATAACCGCTCCTCTTTCATTTATAACCTTTGCGATAACTTCGACATGACTATTCTAAACAACGGTGAAATGACACGTGTCCCGAAACCTCCAGCGCGCCTAAGCGCTTTGGATCTCTCTTTATGTTCGACGTCGCTACGGTTGGATTGCACATGGAAGGTAATCCTCGATCCTCACGGTAGCGACCATTTGCCTATTCTTATTTCAATTACCAACGGGTCAACTCGCATGCGGCCAATTGACATTCCGTATGACCTCACACGGAATGTTGATTGGAAGTTATACGAGGAAATGGTTTCAGAAGCTGTCGAGTCGATTCAACATCATCCACCACTTGAAGAATACAACCTCTTCGCGGGCTTGATTCTCGACGCCGCGTTGCAAGCCCAAACGAAGAAATATCCCGGCGTAACGATCAAAGAACGGCCTCCCACTCCGTGGTGGGACCAAGAGTGCTCCGATGTCTACACGCAAAGATCCGACGCGTTTTTGGCCTATCAGAAGAAAGGTATACCTGGCGACTATATACGGTATTCGGAGCTTGATACTTAGCTTAAAAGCTTGGCTAAAGCAAAGAAACGCGGATATTGGCGTCGGTTCGTGAACGAGACGTCGAGGGAGACATCGATGAGCACTCTTTGGAACACAGCCCGAAGAATGCGGAATCGCGTAACGGTCAACGAAAGCGAAGAGTCTTCAAGTAGGTGGATATTTGATTTTGCCAGGAAAGTATGTCCGGACTCTGTTCCTGCGCAAAACTTAGTTCGCGATGCGTCTCCGGGCCACGACGCGATAGAATCACCTTTAACGATGGCATAATTTTGTTGGAAATTGATGGAGAAAATGATACTCCGTCGTTTAGACCACTGGGTCGAATCAAATGGTCTACTGTCAGATACTCAATTTGGTTTCCGCCGTGCCAAAGGGACGAATGATTGTCTTGCGTTGCTTTCAACAGATATCCAGCTGGCGTATGCTCGCAAAGAACAAATGGCGTCTGCGTTCTTGGGCATTAAGGGGGCTTTGGATTCCGTTTCTATTGACATTCTTTCGGGCAAACTTCACCGACAAGGATTTTCTCCAATTTTGAACAATTTTTTGCACAATTTGTTGTTCGAAAAGCACATGCATTTTACGCATGGCGATTTGGCAACTTTTCGAATTAGCTACATGGGTCTTCCTCAGGGCTCATGTTTAAGCCCCCTTCTTTACAATTTTTATGTAAATGACATCGACGAATGTCTGGCAAATTCATGCACGATAAGACAACTTGCAGACGACTGCGTGGTTTCTGTTACAGGAGCCAAAGCTGCCGATTTGCAAGGACCATTGCAAGATACCTTGGACAATTTGTCTGCTTGGGCTCTACAGCTAGGTGTCGAATTCTCTCCGGAGAAGACTGAGATAGTAGTTTTTTCTAGGAAGCATGAACCTGCTCAGCTCCAGCCACAATTAATGGGTAAAACGATTCCTCAGGTTTTGGTACACAAGTATCTTGGTGTCTGGTTCGACTCTAAAGGCACCTGGGGTTGTCACATTAGGTATCTGATGAAAAAAAGCCAACAAAGAGTGAATTTTCTTCGTACAATAGCCGGATCATGGTGGGGAGCACACCCGGGATACCTTATAAGGCTTTACCAAACAACCATATTGTCGGTAATTGAGTACGGGTGTTTCTGCTTCCGCTCCGCAGCAAACACACATTTGTTCAAACTGGAGCGAATACAATATCGTTGTTTGCGTATCGCCTTAGGTTGCATGCAATCGACCCATACGATGAGTTTGGAGGTCTTAGCTGGAGTACTACCATTGAAAAACCGCTTCTGGAGCCTGTCTTCTCGTATTCTTATCAAATGTAAGGTCTTGAACCGTCCTAAGATTGAAAATTTTGAAAGGTTAATCGAACTTAATTCTCAAACCCGTTTTATGACATTGTATTTCAATCACATGTCACAAAATATTAACCCTTCTCCGAATATTCCAAATCGTGTCAACTTACTAAATACTTCTGATTCTACTGTGTTTTTCGATACATCCATGATAGAAGAAACTCGTGGAATCCCGGATCATTTACGCGTGCAGCAGATCCCCAAAATTTTTTACAATAAATATCGAAACATCAACTGCGACAATATGTTCTACACTGACGGATCACTTATCGATGGGTCCACTGGCTTCGGTATCTTCAGTAACAATTTAACCGTCTCCCATAAGCTCGATAATCCTGCTTCTGTTTACGTCGCAGAATTAGCTGCAATTGAGTACACCCTAGGGATCATCGAAAAAATGCCCACGGACCATTATTTCATCTTTACGGACAGTCTTAGTTCCATTGAGGCTCTCCGATCGATGAAAGATGTTAAGCACTCTCCGTATTTCCTGGGGAAAATACGGGAACATCTGAGTGCTTTATCCGAAAATCTTTTCAGATTACCTTAGTGTGGGTCCCTTCTTACTGCTCGATACCGGGCAATGAGAAAGCGGACTCTTTGGCTAAGGTTGGCGCTACAAACGGTGAAATTTATGAAAGACCAATTGCTTTTAATGATTTTTTTGCATTTGTACGTCAGAATACGATCATCAGTTGGCAAAATTCTTGGACCAGAGGGGAACTGGGAAGGTGGTAACATTCCATTATACCCAAGGTATCGACAAATCCGTGGTTCAAGGGGTTGGATGTGGGTCGAGATTTCATCTGCGTGATGTCTCGGCTTATGTCCAATCACTATAGATTTGATGCGCATCTCCGTCGTATTGGGCTCGGAGAAAGCGGTATCTGTGCCTGTGGTGAAGGTTATCACGACATAGAGCACGTTGTTTGGTCATGCCCTGTCCACCGTGACGCCAGGTTTAAATTAGTAGCTTCCCTTCAGGCCGGAGGTGGACGGCCAGCTGTTCCTGTTCGTGATGTCTTGGCGAGCCGTGACATACCCTACATGACCCTTATATACATTTTCCTAAAATCCATCCATGCCCCAGTCTAGTCCCGTTCCCCTCCGTCTACACCCAACAAAACGACAAGAACACGTTTGAACCTTAAGCAGAGGTTTTGGAATCAACAACTGCACCCCACACGAATTTACCAGGATCTGAGAACCCGAGGCCTTCAGTGATATCTTGGCTCAGCGGCACATACCATAGGCCACTTGAACACCAGCGAACAACAACAACGAACCATAACCAGCAACTAGCCCCCGCACAATACCTTCAGGACCCGAGAATTACAAGCCCCTCTTCCAGCTCATGACATCGTGGCTCAGCAGAACAAATCCATACATGCTGCATATTCATGGCCATTCGAAGAGCATCAGACGACCATCAAACTACAAAACAGTGATTGAAAAATACATCCTAGTATTAAGATAGACTTAATTTCAGCTCGTAGTCGGCAGCGAGGATAAAAAATTTGCTTTAAGACTTTAAGTCTTCAGATATAATTGGCGCCGTTAAACATTAAATTGTATTTGTGCCGTGTCAAATAAATGATATGAGAAAAAAAAAAGCTGTTTTCCAGAAACTGAAAGTCGCCATCGAAGTACCCAGATTACGCAGAATTCGGCCATTTTTGGATGTATTCCGGTAACCAGGAGTAGTCATCTGTATTTTTCGCGTGATGTATTTGAAACACATTTATTTTACGCTATTTGCATATGTATGTGTTAATGTATGCTCATATGTGTGTCAATGATAGGTTTTAAATACAGTCATACCTCGATATAAGGCAACTTTATTTTTATTTTCGTTACGTTATATCGAGTTACGTTATATCGAAGCAAAAAACATTTTTTTAATTTATGCAAGAATGTTAATGGTTACTCGAATATGCGCGAAAACCCATTTTCCATCACCTATCAGTATTTTTAAACCTTTCTTATGCCCATTTACAAATATTTTCAGAAGTAAAAAAAATTTTTTTTTTCAATTGATACACAGGTTACTTAAAGATGCGTGAAATCCTATTTCCCATCACCTATCAGTAATTTTAAACCATTCTTATGTCCATTTAGGACAATTTGCAACAAGCAAAAAAATTTTTTTTAATTGATGCAAGACTGTTGGCGGTTACTCATAGATGCGCGAAAACCTTTTTCCCATCACCTATCAGTATTTTTTAACCTTTCTTAAATTTCAACAAGCAAAAAAAAATTTTTTTTCTAATTGATGCAAGACTGTGAATTGTAACTGAAGGATGCGTGAAAACCTATTTTCCATTACATATTAGTATTTTTAAACCTTTCTTATGCCCATTTAGGACCGTTTTCCCATTAGTTTCATTAATTTTAAAACTTACTACAAACATTTTTTTGAAGCAATTTATACCCCAAAAACGGTTGCTGTATCATTTATTTTCAATTTCAATACATTTTCAAAGTTACGTTATATCGAGATAAAAGTTACGTTATATCGAGTTACGTTATATCGAGGATGCTTTATATCGAGGTTGCTTTATATCGAGGTATGATTGTATTCGGTATAGTTGTGCTGTTGGCTCCAGAAATTCGTTATTTAAAGTGGAAAATAAATCCAGCAGAAATTTTCAAGGTGTATTTTTTTCTGAAAACTGTAGTGTTCTACTTCTACTGTAAATCTACTTTAACAAATAATAAGTTTGAATGAGAAAGGCTGGGTCTCACCGCTAGGTGGATTAATTTGGTTTTTTTTTATTTCATTGTCGTTCACGGTCCTATTGACTGAGACTCATCGTACCATTTTGAACGATTATTAAGTTTGCCTGTCACGCTTAACCTTCAAAGCAAAGCAAAACCTTGGTGCCACTTTCCGTATCGGAGCTCGATCTTCTTTTTATAATACTTAGACATCACGATCAACTGTTAGTGTACAAGACGATTGCGAGGTTAGCCTCATGCTTCTACTGACAATAATAGCCGGGACTCAAACACACAACTGGCTTATCATGCCAGTATCGTACCTTGAGACCAACTGAAAGGCACGCTTTACCTTAAGTTTCTTCAATTAGAGAAAACATTTTGTGAAAAAGTTTAGTTTAGCAACGAATTTTATCTAGAATTGTTTTGATATATTTTGACACTTCCTAACACTTCATTCACCAAAATAGCGCTTCATACAGAGAAGTGTCTTTTATGCCCAGACGCCGGAACGGACTTGGGAGTAGACTGCACTTAAATTCGAATTTAACTTTTCATTCCGCTATCGCTCACTAGTACGACTAAACTCCTAAATCCAAGTAAAATGATCAAAATTATGTAACTAATAAACAGACTAAATTTCATTTCCTGTTCAGCCAAGCCGCATTAAGTATATGTTAATTGCCTTGACTTTTTTTTTCTGCATGGACTAATGTGGAGATTTTATACCTCCTTTTTTTTATTTTTTTTTAAGGGGGGATTTGTTAGTAGCTTAAGTATTTATGATAAATATTAGTAAATAATGAGTATGTGTGTCCAATCACAAATGGTGACTTCTCAACACTGTTAGAAATTTGTAATCTTAATTGTTAGGATTTGTTTGCTTTCGCAATTAGGACTTATCATTCGTAGGGATTTAAACCTACTTGTCAGAAAAGGGGAAGTAAACTTACAACTAACTTAATTGCTAACTTATTGGCTATAAAGAGAGCTTATCGTAGCAATTGAGGATTGCAACGATTTTTGTCGAAAATTGTTAATAATTTTATTTGACATAGCTTCTAATGGTTCAACACCAGTAAGTCTATGTAATTCGAGTGTACCAAACCAAGGAGGACGCTTCAAAATCATTTTCAGAATTTTATTCTGAATCCTTTGGAGCGTTTTCTTCCTTGTTGAACAGCAACTTGACCAGATCGGTACAGCATAAAGCATTGCTGGTCTAAAAATTTGTTTGTAAATCAAAAGTTTGTTCTTTAAACAAAGTTTAGAATTCCTGTTAATGAGAGGATATAAACATCTCGTATATTTGATGCATTTGGCTTGTATACTCTCAATGTGCTCTTTGAAAATAAGTTTTTTATCATAAATTAGTCCCAAGTACTTAACCTTGTCGGACCAACTTAAAATAACCCCATTCATCTTGACAACGTGATTATTGTTTGGCTTGAGGAAAGAAGCCCTAGGCTTATGCGGAAAAATTATCATTTGAGTTTTAGAAGCATTGGGAGAGATTTTCCACGTTTGCAAGTAGGAAGAAAAAATATCTAAACTTTTCTGCAATCGACTGCATATGACACGAATACTTTTTCCTTTTACGGAAATGCTTGTGTCATCGCAGAACAATGACTTTGTGCATCCTGGAGGCAAATCAGGAAGATCTGAAGTGAATATGTTGTACAGGACTGGACCCAAGACTGAACCTTAAGGTACACCTGCTCTGACAGGAAATCTATCAGATTTTGAATTCTGATAGACAACCTGCAGAGTTCGATCAGTAAGATAATTTTTTAAAATTTTGATTAGGAAAATTGGAAAATTAAAAGTTTGCGATTTCGCAATCAAACCTTTATGCCAAACACTGTCGAATGCTTTTTCTATGTCTAAAAGAGCAGCTCCAGTGGAATAACCTTCAGATTTGTTAGCTCGTATCATATTAGTAACTCTGAGCAATTGATGAGTTGTGGAATGCCCATGGCGAAATCCAAACTGTTCATTTGCAAAAATTGAATTTTCGTTGATGTGTGACATCATTCTATCAAGAATACTTCTCTCAAACAGTTTACTTATTGAAGAAAGCAAACTGATTGGTCGATAACTTGAAACTTCAGCTGGGTTCTTATCCGGTTTTAAAATGGGAGTAATTTTTGCATTTTTCCATAATTTGGGAAAATATGCAATTTTGAAGCAGCAATTGAAAATTTTCACTAAAAATTCCATTGTGCTCTCAGGGAGATGTTTGATTAGTATATTAAAGATTCCATCGTCACCAGGTGCTTTCATATTTTTGAAATTTTTAATAATTGATTTAATCTCATTCAAGTTAGTTTCAATTATTTCTGCAGGTAAAAAATTCTGGGAAGAAATTAAATCAAATTGACGTGTGACTTCATTTTCAATTGGACTCACAAAATTCAAATTTGAGTTATGAACACTCTCAAACTGCTGAGCAAGTCTTTGAGCCTTTTGTTCATTGGATACAAGAAAACGTTCACCATCTTTTAAAACTGGAATAGGCTTTGAAGGTTTCTTAAGAATCTTCGACAGCTTCCAAAATGGTTTTGAATATGGTTTCAATTTTTCAACTTTAGTCTCAAAATTTTGATTTCTCAGAAGAGTAAATCTATGCTTAATCTCTTTCTGTAAATCTTTATAAATAGTTTTAAAAACAGGGTCACGAGAACGTTGATATTGACGTCTGCGGACATTTTTCAAACGAATTAGAAGTTGAAGATTTTCGTCAATAATTGATGAATCAAATTTCACTTGAGCCTTTGGAACAGAATAATTCCTGGCATCAACAATTGCACATTTTAATGCTTCCAAAGCGGAATCAATATTCACTTCGTTTTGCAAATCAAGCTCATTATTGAAATTTCTCTCAATATGAGTTTTGTAACTTTCCCAATTAGCCTTGTTATAATTAAAAACAGAGCTCATAGGGTTTAAAACTGATTCATGGGATAAAGAAAAAGTTATTGGAAGATGGTCAGAATCAAAGTCAGCATGTGTGATCAAATCACTACATACATGACTTTGATCTGTAAGCACCAAATCAATTGTTGTAGGGGTTTCTTACAGAAGAAAAGCATGTAGGACTATTCGGAGACAAAATAGAATAGTATCCTGAAGAACAATCATTGAATAAAATTTTGCCATTGGAATTACTTTGAGAATTATTCCATGAACGATGTTTAGCGTTAAAATCGCCGATTATGATAAATTTCGAACGATTTCTGGTGAGTTTTTGTAAATCACCTTTAAAATAATTTTTGTGCTCGCGTGTGCATTGAAATGGTAAATATGCTGCGGTAATAAATAAAATCCCAAGTTCAGTTTGAACTTCAATTCCCAAAGTTTCAATAACTTTCGTCTCAAGATGGGGAAGAGCACGATGTTTGATTCGGCGATGAATAACAATTGCAACTCCACCGCCGGAACCCTGAATCCTATCATATCTATGAACCACGTAATTGGGATCATATTTTAATTTTATGTTAGGTTTCAAAAATGTTTCAGTAATAATTGCAATATGCACATTATTTACTGTTAAAAAATTAAAAAGCTCATTCTCATTGGCCTTCAATGAGCGAGCATTCCAATTTAATATTTTAATTGTTTTATTTAAAATCATTGCTAAATTTTAAATTAGAAACAATTTTAATAGTAAAATTTGTGCCTATTTGAATGGCTTCAAACATTGATTTTGCCTGCAACATGGCGTTCATAAGATCGAACATTGCCTGTTGCAAAAAAGAAAGTTTACCTGCCGTAATAGGCCCCAGGCAGTTGACATTAGAAAAAATATTTTCGGCAGCAATATTAGCTGGAGTAACAGGTGTACAATTATTTTCTAGCGTGTTTTGCTTACCCATATTAACGGTCATTTTCGAACTACCAACACTAGGCGGTATAATGTTCGAACTACCTGTAACCTGTGCATAAGTTAAACGGGTTTGCAAAGGAGTAGGTAAACTATGCGTCACTGGTACGCTTGGAGAATTTTGTTTTGAAGTTGGTTTTAATTGAGAAATTGAATTTTGTTTACCTTGCCTTGCCTTAACAATTGCTAAACGGACTGGGCATTGATAAAAATTTGACATATGGTTGCCGTTACAATTCGCACAGCGAAAATTTTTACTCTCTTTCACAGGACATGTGTCCTTTTTGTGAGAAGAGACTCCACAATTAAGACATTTTTGGTCCATGTTACAGAATTTGGAACCATGGCCATAACGTTGGCAAGTACGACATTGGGTGATATGCTTTTCACCTCCGCCATACTTCCTATAAATTTCCCACTTTACACGCACATTATACAAAGCATGTGCTTTTTCAAAAAACTTTAAGTTGTTAACCTCATTGCGGTTAAAATGAATTAAATAATTAACAAGGGAAATTCCAGTTCTCTGACTGTTTTCGCCTCGTGATTTTTGTTTCATTAGAATTACTTGGGTAGGGGCTATGCCAAGTAATTCTGTTAAAGTAAGTTTGATCTCATCGACGGTTTGATCGTTGGTGAGACCTTTCAAGACAACCTTGAACGGCTTGGCGTTCTTGGTGTCATATGTAAAAAATTTGTACATCTTGTCAGTTAAATACTGAACAAGACGATCACGACCCTTTACTGAGTCGGCTAATAAGCGGCATTCACCTCTACGGCCAATTTGATAGGTAACTTTAACGTCAGAAACAAACGTTGAAAGTTCCTTTTTGAATATATTAAATTCAGAAGAAATAGTTAATATTTTGTATAGTTTCATTATTAATAACTTCCATTTCACCAGCTTCTTGCTCAGGCAAAACATCAAAAGGATTGTCACTACAGACACTCGATGTGTCAGAAAGAGATGCCTCTCTTTTCCTCCCCGCAGCGATGCGAGGTTTCTTTTTCCGTCCAGCCATTTCAGGTGATACGAAAAAAGTTAAAACAAATGTTAAATTCAAAAGTAGGTAGTCTTGAGAAAGACTGATGTGAAATAACTTTCAGGTAATCTTTAAAATACACACTGACAAAACACAAACTTTGAAGCTATAGGCAGTCAAAGACCAGTCCACAAGCAACCGAAAAAACGTCTGATCTGTAGGACAGTTCAAGACGCACTGTTTTATACCTCCTTGAATTCGACTATCGACCTGCAAATTGATTGTAAATAATCAAACAATTAAGTCCACCATTTACCCAACAGATTCTGGCTACGATTGTTGGCTTTTGAGATGTAAGGTATATAAATAATATATCATTGGATTAAGCAACTCTTGCAGAGTAGAAAAAAATTCTATTGCTATTTTTGTTACAAAATGGCGGCTGTGCAGCGATTGCAGTGAACCGCTTTTTTTAAGTTGTTCCGCGGCGAACAGTAGAAGTCGTGCCCAACTCCACCTATCACCAAAACAATTTTTTTTATTATCTACATAAGTGTCGCTAGTGAAGTACACATGATTATATTTTTAGAATTTTTCTTCTCAAAATGGCAACGGTTTGGAAAAAAAACATTTTCGACAAAATAAGTCGATTTTAATTGTTTATAACTTTTGTTGTTGTAAATCAATCACTAAAATCGTGTGTACTTCACTAGATAATATAATGAAGAAACTACAGTTAAAATTTCAAGTCAATCGGATGTAAACTTTTCCAGTTCTACTGCTCGCCGATTTTGAAAACATGGTTTTGAGAAAAACGCGTTTACAGCTTTAAATTGCTATAAATCTTAAGAATCGCAATAGTAAAGCCCTTAATAATTTTTCTACCCTCAGTCAACTATCCCTGCGCCGTAAGGTTGTCCTTCCTGGGCCTTATTTTCCTCTTCTTCCTTTTTTTTTGTCTGATGTAAGGCCTAGCGCCTAGCGCTTTTCGCGACGGCGGACATGCGATGCTCAGCGACTTTGACGCGGTTGGCGTCCGATCCCACGCAAAACTAGTACATGTTCGGTCAAACGGTTAACCCAAGAGCATGATTATGTATTAGAGGACAGTTAAAAATATCGGCATCACCGCAGTTCGAACAAGACACAAGAATTTTGAAGCCTAGTTCACGCTTGCTCGACTGTAAAAACCACACATTACTATTACATTTTTTACACATTCCTAATTAAGAAAGGGCTGTAAATTCAGCGGAAAATGTATGAATCAGTAGCCAAAATCCCTATCAACAACGCGACCACGGTTTAAATCAGAAGTTTTAAATTTTTTCGCCGAGGTACTAACGTACTCCGAATCGCCTTTGAACGCATGGCGGTTAGGATGGTGTCGGTTACTAATTTTACTCCGGGTTGTTTTGGTACTTCTTTTACTGCCTTTGAGGCCACTGTACACCTTGTCACTCATATTTAAGTAATTTTGAATATGACTCACAGTTAAAAAGTATAGAAAAACTCAAACAGAGAACGTACATAATGAGAACGGCTGATCGACTAAACCAACAGAAATTGTGAGTTAACTCGTGCTGTGCCTGTATCTGTGCCTGTGGTGAAGGTTATCACGACATAGAGCACGTTGTTTGGTCATGCCCTGTCCACCGTGACGCCAGGTTTAAATTAGTAGCTTCCCTTCAGGCCGGAGGTGGACGGCCAGCTGTTCCTGTTCGTGATGTCTTGGCGAGCCGTGACA
Organism: Wyeomyia smithii; assembly: GCF_029784165.1. Lineage (NCBI taxonomy): Eukaryota > Metazoa > Arthropoda > Insecta > Diptera > Culicidae > Wyeomyia > Wyeomyia smithii. Next base: position 116,791,310 of record NC_073694.1, read on the forward strand.
TACCCTACATGACCCTTATATACATTTTCCTAAAATCCATCCATGCCCCAGTCTAGTCCCGTTCCCCTCCGTCACACCCAACAAAACGACAAGAACACGTTTGAACCTTAAGCAGAGGTTTTGGAATCAACAACTGCACCCCACACGAATTCACCAGGACCTGAGAACCCGAGGCCTTCAGTGATATCTTGGCTCAGCGGCACATACCATAGGCCACTTGAACACCAGCGAACAACAACAACGAACCATAACCAGCAACTAGCCCCCGCACAATACCTTCAGGACCCGAGAATTACAAGCCCCTCTCCCAGCTCATGACATCGTGGCTCAGCAGAACAAATCCATACATGCTGCATATTCATGGCCATTCGAAGAGCATCAGACGACCATCAAACTACAAAACAGTGATTGAAAAATACATCCTAGTATTAAGATAGACTTAATTTCAGCTCGTAGTCGGCAGCGAGGATAAAAAATTTGCTTTAAGATTTTAAGTCTTCAGATATAATTGGCGCCGTTAAACATTAAATTGTATTTGTGCCGTGTCAAATAAATGATATGAGAAAAAAAAGCTGTTTTCCAGAAACTGAAAGTCGCCATCGAAGTACCCAGATTACGCAGAATTCGGCCATTTTTGGATGTATTCCGGTAACCAGGAGTAGTCATCTGGATTTTTCGCGTGATGTATTTGAAACACATTTATTTTACGCTATTTGCATATGTATGTGTTAATGTATGCTCATATGTGTGTCAATGATAGGTTTTAAATACAGTCATACCTCGATATAAGGCAACTTTTTTTTTTATTTTCGTTACGTTATATCGAGTTACGTTATATCGAAGCAAAAAACTTTTTTTTTTAATTTATGCAAGAATGTTAATGGTTACTCGAATATGCGCGAAAACCCATTTTCCATCACCTATCAGTATTTTTAAACCTTTCTTATGCCCATTTACAAATATTTTCAGAAGTAAAAAAAATTTTTTTTTTTCAATTGATACACAGGTTACTTAAAGATGCGGGAAATCCTATTTCCCATCACCTATCAGTAATTTTAAACCATTCTTATGCCCATTTAGGACAATTTGCAACAAGCAAAAAAATTTTTTTTAATTGATGCAAGACTGTTGGCGGTTACTCATAGATGCGCGAAAACCTTTTTCCCATCACCTATCAGTATTTTTTAACCTTTCTTATGCCCATTTAGAGAAAATTTCAACAAGCAAAAAAATTTTTTTTTCTAATTGATGCAAGACTGTGAATTGTAACTGAAGGATGCGTGAAAACCTATTTTCCATTACATATTAGTATTTTTAAACCTTTCTTATGCCCATTTAGGACCGTTTTCCCATTAGTTTAATTAATTTTAAAACTGCTGTATCATTTATTTTCAATTTCAATACATTTTCAAAGTTACGTTATATCGAGGTAAAAGTTACGTTATATCGAGTTACGTTATATCGAGGATGCTTTATATCGAGGTTGCTTTATATCGAGGTATGATTGTATTCGGTATAGTTGTGCTGTTGGCTCCAGAAATTCGTTATTTAAAGTGGAAAATAAATCCAGCAGAAATTTTCAAGGTGTATTTTTTTCTGAAAACTGTAGTGTTCTACTTCTACTGTAAATCTACTTTAACAAATAATAAGTTTGAATGAGAAAGGCTGGGTCTCACCGCTAGGTGGATTAATTTGGTTTTTTTTTTTATTTCGTTGTCGTTCACGGTCCTATTGACTGAGACTCATCGTACCATTTTGAACGATTATTAAGTTTGCCTGTCACGCTTTACCTTCAAAGCAAAGCAAAACCTTGGTGCCACTTTCCGTATCGGAACTCGACCTTCTTTTTATAATACTTAGACATCACGGTCAACTGTTAGTGTACAAGACGATTGCGAGGTTAGCCTCATGCTTCTACTGACAATAATAGCCGGGACTCAAACACACAACTGGCTTATCATGCCAGTATCGTACCTTTAGACCAACTGAAAGGCACGCTTTACCTTAAGTTTCTTCAATTAGAGAAAACATTTTGTGAAAAAGTTTAGTTTAGCAACGAATTTTATCTAGAATTGTTTTGATATATTTTGACACTTCCTAACACTTCATTCACCAAAATAGCGCTTCATACAGAGAAGTGTCTTTTATGCCCAGACGCCGGAACGGACTTGGGAGTAGACTGCACTTAAATTCGAATTTAACTTTTCATTCCGCTATCGCTCACTAGTACGACTCAACTCCTAAATCCATGTAAAATAATCAAAATTATGTAACTAATGAACAGACTAAATTTCATTTCCTGTTCAGCCAAGCCGCATTAAGTATATGTTAATTGCCTTGACATTTTTTTTTCTGCATGGACTAATGTGGAGATTTTATACCTCCTTGAATTCGACTATCGACCTGCAAATTGATTGTAAATAATCAAACAATTAAGTCCACCATTTACCCAACAGATTCTGGCTACGATTGTTGGCTTTTGAGATGTAAGGTATATAAATAATATATCATTGGATTAAGCAACTCTTGCAGAGTAGAAAAAAATTCTATTGCTATTTTTGTTACAAAATGGCGGCTGTGCAGCGATTGCAGTGAACCGCTTTTTTTAAGTTGTTCCGCGGCGAACAGTAGAAGTCGTGCCCAACTCCACCTATCACCAAAACAATTTTTTTTATTATCTACATAAGTGTCGCTAGTGAAGTACACATGATTATATTTTTAGAATTTTTCTTCTCAAAATGGCAACGGTTTGGAAAAAAAACATTTTCGACAAAATAAGTCGATTTTAATTGTTTATAACTTTTGTTGTTGTAAATCAATCACTAAAATCGTGTGTACTTCACTAGATAATATAATGAAGAAACTACAGTTAAAATTTCAAGTCAATCGGATGTAAACTTTTCCAGTTCTACTGCTCGCCGATTTTGAAAACATGGTTTTGAGAAAAACGCGTTTACAGTTTTAAATTGCTATAAATCTTAAGAATCGCAATAGTAAAGCCCTTAATAATTTTTCTACCCTCAGTCAGCTATCCCTGCGCCGTAAGGTTGTCCTTCCTGGGCCTTATTTTCCTCTTCTTCCTTTTTTTTGTCTGATGTAAGGCCTAACGCCTAGCTTCTTTCGCGACGGCGGACATGCGATGCTCAGCGACTTTGACGCGGTTGGCGTCCGATCCCACGCAAAACTAGTACATGTTCGGTCAAACGGTTAACCCAAGAGCATGATTATGTATTAGAGGACAGTTAAAAATATCGGCATCACCGCAGTTCGAACAAGACACAAGAATTTTGAAGCCTAGTTCACGCTTGCTCGACTGTAAAAACCACACATTACTATTACATTTTTTACACATTCCTAATTAAGAAAGGGCTGTAAATTCAGCGGAAAATGTATGAATCAGTAGCCAAAATCCCTATCAACAACGCGACCACGGTTTAAATCAGAAGTTTTAAATTTTTTCGCCGAGGTACTAACGTACTCCGAATCGCCTTTGAACGCATGGCGGTTAGGATGGTGTCGGTTACTAATTTTACTCCGGGTTGTTTTGGTACTTCTTTTACTGCCTTTGAGGCCACTGTACACCTTGTCACTCATATTTAAGTAATTTTGAATATGACTCACAGTTAAAAAGTATAGAAAAACTCAAACAGAGAACGTACATAATGAGAACGGCTGATCGACTAAACCAAGAGAAATTGTGAGTTAACTCGTGCTGTAGAGACTCTGTAACGGTCGAAACTTGATGTAGCGACCTCTATATTTTGAATTTGAAACACGATATCGATCAAAGGTAACTTCTACTAGTTTACAAAGCCGAACATCGCCAAATTAAACGAAAAATGTGATTTTGGAGCATAAAAGTTGTTCGGTAAAAATTGATTTTAACGAACTTTGAGTGTATATCTGTACTTGGGCGATGTAGATTTTGTTTCTAGGAGAGTTTTAGCATGATTTAGGCCAATAAAAAATGGCGAAAAAAAATTTTTTTGATGGACATTACCCCTTAAAGAAAATTTAAACAAATTACCTATCACTAAGTAGAAACCCTTCCCGTTTGGATTTGCAAACTAAATTTTGGTGTTTTTTTTTGTTATTATACTCACAGCGTAACGTAACGAAGCTATCATTATCAGTATGTAGCTTCTAGTTGCGTTATAAAAATTTTAGTTTCAGGGAAAAATACAAACTACGGAGTTTGATTCACACTCTCACAAATTTCAATATACAGTGTTCGTGTGTTTTCGCTTGGAGAACTCTATACAACATACAAACATCCCACTCACCAACAGTTGATGTTTCATGCAACCTGGCCAAATACTGATTTCATTCTGTTAAGGCGTCGTACACAAATTACGTAACGCTAAAAACCTAGATTTCAGACCACCTCCCCCCTTAAGTAACGATAGGTAACGTTCGACATGACTCCCCCCCCCCTCTCCTAAAATTACGTAACGCTGATCAGCCAAACCCCCCTCCGAAATTTTCAATTTCGAGCAAACATCACAGTTACGTAACTCACTCTACTCTCCCCCCTACGTAACAATAAGTAACGCAGACTAAACCCCCTTTCCCAACCCTTCATGCGTTACGTAATTTGTGTACGACGCCTAATAAGGAGTGCAGTTGCAAGAATTCGACCAAACATGGAGTGAATTGAGTTACGTATAGTCATTTTTTTTTTAAATAATAGCTGTCAACTCTTTCTACAGGTTGATTACGCTACAAGTACAGCGTTTTATTACTGATGTTCAGGATGCAATCCTGAAAATTTTGGTAAAACAACATCTTTGGTACCGTGGAATGAAATTGATCACCTGAAAATTCGTGATAAAAACTACTAATCAAAAGATACTGATCTTACAACACTAGGCAATGTTAACGTGTCCTTAAACGCAACTTTTGCATGATTCACACACCTGTCAAAGTTAACCCTTGCATGCCCGGTGCATTTTTTCATATTTTCGAAAAATTCTTCTAACTCAGTCCAAACTCAATCAAATTTGATCAAACAAGTTTCCAAATAACAAAAATAGTATTTAATTTACTTAAAGTAATCTTAGTTGAGGGTTAATTACGTTAAATTTAGAGAAGTGAGTAAAGGTAGATAAAAGCTCAAAAAATGTAGTGACAATGATCATTCCATACCATTGAAGAAATACTAATGAATTCGCAGGAAACCACAAAGATTTTAATTTCAGAGCTATTTTTTGAGCTTTTGCAACAAACCAAATTAGAATCAGTCTAACGACGATCAAATAAGAACAAATTTAGCAACAAGCAACTCATGAACCAAAATAAACAAATTTTAACCTGAAATATCGTTATTTTCGTTTCCAAACTAGCTGTAAGTGATATTTTTAGTACAGAAATCATCATTTATCTTTAGCATATCGAAAAAAAAGCACATTGCCAAAAGAATGTATGGATTTCAATTGTGATCAATTTCACCCCAATTTACCTCATAGTACCTTTTAGAATTATCGAATTTATTTCATGAAGTAGACGATAGAAATTTCCCTAATAGTCACAGAGGTTTATTGGAGCACATACCAGTACTTGTTTTAAAATTATACTATTTCGGGAAAAATGTACATGGAGCTAGTTAATTGGAAATTGTTATAAAAATTGATCAATTTCACCCCGATCCATGGTAATTAGAAAAACATTTTCTTTAACAATTCCTTGTTCAGTTCAGAGAGTACACTAGTAGTGGAAGCAGTCTTAGTCCAGTTTGATTATTTTCTTTATCATTTGTATAGTATCAATTCATTTACGATTCAACAAATTTTATTTTTCAATCGTTTTTTTAGCTTGAAAACAGAGCAAAATTTTCTGTACTTGTGTTACAAACTGAAGGTAACTGTTCTTAAATCGAAATGATGCCTAAATTGAAGAAATCCGAAAATGATTACTGCATGAACTCATAACATTTTTTGTCCTATGATTCACATATGTATGAGATTTTTTCGAGGTTGCGAGAAATGAACACGGGCTGAGGATATAATTTAGATATAGAAAAAATTTCCCTCGTCCAGATGAGACCCGTCTTCCCATCCTCGAAAAAAGCACATACATTGTCTACTTTACAACAAAAAACGATTCCAATCTCTTGAAAATAGAAACCTTTTTCAGCAGGTGATTGGTAGCAGAACTATTTAAATATTTTTTACTGTTACCATTCTGTTTTAGGAAAGTGAAACAAAACCGATTCTCATTCGCAGGAAACCATCTATGCAATAGAGACAAAAAACAGGGTCAAATTTTTTGAACTGAAATATGTAAGTCAAACACAAGAAAACGAAATTATTGAAAAAAATGTATATGTATTATATTTAAAAAGGGTATTGCTTCTATCATGACCAGTCAGTCAGTTTGAGAATAAAGTATGAAGAATATTGACATAGTATACGAACCACACACAATGATAAAAACTTGAAAAAATAAATATGAGAGCGTTGCGCCTTGGAGATCGGTTCAGGACTTGATATATATATAAATATACTTAATAGATTCTGCTGCATCAACCATGAACAATGTACATAACTGTCGAAATTGCCAGTCTGCTTCAAACACTCAAAAATAAATGTTGTAAAATAATAAGCTATCCTTGTTTATAAGGAAGGACAACTGCGCTTTCTTGTATACGAACCGAGAAAATACCACTAATTTTAATAATTAGGAGGAGAGGCATCACAATCATACACCAAAAAAATAAGTTTCGGTCAGCGAACAAGCTATTTGGCTGTCTATACAATATGGTTTGAAATCCATTATTCGCCTTAATCAATGTATACGAATAAAAATTAAATACCGGACAGATAACCTGACTTTCAAAAAACTAAATAAATGCTGCTTGAATCGTTGCTGTCTTTATTGTGTAACATACTAATACTGATTTACTAAACCATCAATAAGAAGCAACTGCGTGTAAAACAAACCCTAAAAATCGTTTTTACAATATCAACAGCAAAAGATAATATATTTTCTGACTTCAAAGCAATACTGAATGATCGTTGAACTATACGACCAAACAGAACAACACACCGAATGTAAATGCACTTTTCGCAAATATATTACCGAAAAACACTGAAATAGTAGCGGATACCGTTGAATCTTTAGAGTGATGTGAATGAATGAAAATAATTATTGGTAGAAAAATACCATCTATTTTCTCGCGGAACAATGAAAGAAAGAGTTAAGAGATTTATAAATGGAAGGATAGATACGAGAAAGCGATTAATTCAACATATCTATTCGAATCAAGAAGTAAAATGTAGGTAAATGTATGAAAACAAAGACAACTAACTTGAACAAGATTTTCGCGACTTACTTGTAGCATCGTTTCCCTTTGCTAACTAAATGGTTAGTAAGAGAACTCTTAAACAGTTAGAACGACGAGTGAATAAACAGAATACAAAAATAGCGAAAATTGTTAATAATTTTATTATTAAGATGTATAATAAGAATGACAATGCGCTGAATAATTGTGTAATACTGTAATTTTGTAGGTAAATTATGAAATTATATACAAAAATTATTTAATATAAATATGATTAATAGAACCAGTTACTCTCAATTAATAAAAGAACTCCATGTAGAAATAATGCTTCACGAACTATGATTTTAGTATACTAGCTGACTCGGCAAACTTCGTCCCGCCCATTTTTGTGTTCAATTAAATAATTTTAAACATTACAAAATCAATGATTCCTTGCGATGTGTTTAAAGTCTGCAAATGCACGACGAATCAGCCCTAAGATATGATCAAAGTCAAATAACAAATGGTTGAAATAGTTGGTTCTATCGGAATGACAATATCCTCGACTTTAGGCTTCTGTACATCACCTTTATTCTGAATGTATTCATATTGGGTGGTATTCGGTTCAGATGTTTTTCAAGCATCAATTTGACACCGGAAATACCCATATTGGGTGGTATTCAGTAGTTTCGATTGTTTTTTCAGAAACTGACAGTGGCCATCTTTAAATTCAAAATGGTGTCCAGGGTTAATGTTTGGTTTCTATACATCATCTTCATTACGGAAATATCCATATTGAGTATTATTCGGTCATTTTCGGCTGTTTCCCAGAAGTTACCATCTTGCAATTTAAAATGGTGCGCGAGGTCAATTGTTAGCTTATTGCATCATTCTGGTTCCGGAGATTTTCATATTGGATGGTATTTGTTTATTTCAAGCCAGTCGCCATTATGGACTTTAAAATGGCATGTGAATTCAATTTCTGACCTCTGGGCGTCATTCTGGTTCAGAAAACATTCATATTGAATGGTATTTGGTCATTTTCGGCTGTTTGCCAGAAACCGATGATCGATTTTCAGTTTTTGTACATCATTTTGGTTCCGAAGATACTCATATTTATGGAAATCGGCCATTTTAGGCTGTTATTCTAGTAACCGGAAGTTGCCATCTTACAATTCAAAATGTCGTATGAGATCGATTTGTGGTATTTGGTCACTTTCCGCTGTTTTTCAGAAAACGGAAGTCGCCATCTTGGATTTCAAAATAGCATTTTGAGACGTTTTCTGGCCTCTGGGCGTCATCCTGGTTCCGGAAAAACCAATATTAGAAACCGGAAGTTCCATCTGAAATTAAAAAATGGCGTCCGGAGTCAAGTTTTGGCTACTGTGCATCGATCCGATTATTTTAGACTGTCTTCCGGAGAACCTGGTTGAAATATCTGTTTAATTTGTACGAAAGACCTCCCTCCCTTTCCAGAGTACGAAGGAGTGTCAAACCACCATAAAAATTAGTGTTTGTTCTGTATAAGAGCCCTCCCATCCAAAAGTGGGAGGAGTGTCGAATCACTATGAAAATATGTTTTGCTCCCATTTACTCAAAATATCAAATTTGGTCCCATTCACTTGAATATATCTCGAGATGTGCAGGAATTTGTGTTTCATGTGTAGGAAACCCCACCTTCCAGAAGAGGGAGGGATTCGAACTATTATGGACATATTTGTTACTCCTAAAAACACTCACCTGCCGAATTTGGTTCAATTCACTTGGTTAGTTTTCGAGATGTGCAGAAATCTGTGTTTAATTTGTATGGAACCTCTTTCTTCCAGAAGAGGGAGGGGTGTCAAACTAATATGGACATATTTGTGGCCCCTAAAAACATCCACATGCCATGCCTTTCCCGAAGAGGGAGAAGTCTCAAACTTTCTTAGTCACCTTTCTCGGCCCCTGAAACCCCGATATACAAAATTTCAAGCTGATCGATTCAGTAGTTTCCAAGCCTAGACGGGTAGAAATGAAATCTCGAAAACGGGCAAAATGACTCATGATTTCATGACTTGGATGTATTTTCATGGTATTAATATACACCATGAGTTAAGACTCATGGAATCATGAGTCAATTGTTCGTAACGCACCCCGTACGTTTCTGTTTTGCTGTCATCTTGAGCAGTTTGGATTGAAACCATGATTTATGGGTTAAGAAATTTAGCATTTGACTCATGAAATCGGGCGTTCAATTTATGAAATCTCCCTTTGACTCATGGTACCATGATTATGATTTATGGAATCATGAGTTGCGAGTCATGAAGTATAGAATTTGACTCAAGGAATCGGATGTTTGATTTATGAATTCTTGCTTTGGCTCATTCTAACCCATGAAATTATGAGCTGAACTCGTGAAATCATGAGTCACGAGTCATGCAATTTAGCACTTGACTCCAGGAATCGGGTGTTCGATTTATAAATTCTTGCTTTGGCTACTGGAACCATGATTTTGATTTATGAAATCATGAGTTGCGAGTCAGGATCAGGACATATAGCATTTGACTCATGAAATCGGGTGTTCGATTTATGAATTCTTGCTGTGGCTACTGGAACCATGATTATGATTTATGAAATCATGAGTTGCGAGTCCGGACATATAGCATTTGACTCATAAAATCGGGTGTTCGCTTTATAAAACCTTTGGCTCATGGAACCATGATTTTGATTTATGAAATCATGAGTTGCGAGTCAGGACATATAGCATTTGACTCCAGGAATCGGGTGTTCGATATATGAATTCTTGCTGTGGCTAGTGGAACCATGTTTTTGATTTATGAAATCGTGAGTTGCGAGTCAGGACATATAGCATTTGACTCATGAAATCGGGTGTTCGATTTATAAAACCTTGCTTTGATTTAGGAAACCATGAGTTGAACTCATGATTGATTGGGCTAGTTTCATGAAATAATGATTTGTGCGATCCGATTCACGAAATTGCCCCCACCCGCACGACATCACAAATATAATAAGACTTTTTTCTTACAATTGTCCCCCGAATGTTTTAAAAATAATATGGAAATAGTTTTTGTACGCGAGTAACCATTGCTTTTTATAGAAAAACTTGTGTGAGTTTTCTTACCAAAGACACCAGCGCTATGATTATAAAACAAATTTTTCTTTTATTTTGTCTCTGTGATAATTGAACTAAAATTTATTTATTCTTCCCTGAAGGGTCACAGACAAAATAATTCCACTTGTGAAACGAAATTATTCTTTCCATTAAGTAGTCACGATGATAATTTGAAGTACAAATGGTATGTTGTCTTAGAATAGTCACTAAGTCATTAAGAGGTACATTTAATTTTTTCTGATAACTTCATGGTGACCTTCATAGGAATAGTTTCCCCTGTTAGGCACTGTGACTTCTGTGAGAGAATATTCGTCAAAAGTTTTGTTCAATAGAATTGGTGACCTTTTGAAAAAAACTAATAAGATATTAACATTGTCGCAGTGATTTTGGTAATCGTCTCTTCTAGTTTAAATAAATATCAGAGAAAGTGAACATCGGGCTTTAATCAACAAATGTTACTTTTTAGTCGCCGTGACCTTTATAAAGAATATGTCAAATGTTGTTATGAATATGTGGTCTTTTCAAAAATTTCGCGGAATTTTAGTAACTATCCTTTTTAATCAAGTAACTTCGAAAAGATTAGTTCAATTTAACGAGGTCACATGTTTCTTGAAACTAACGTTCGATTAGTCTCAAAAGAGTTCCCGTATTAATTGATGTTTATTAAAGAATAAAGAAATGATCTCGATTCCGCGTCGAACACTCGACAGAAACGGACGTGCAAAGTGGTCGTTCTATTACAATCCGGTCCGTGTGTACGAATAGCCAAACAAAAGAGTGTATTATTCGCGCTAAAGGCCAACTAGATTTTGAGTTGTGTCGCTACGTTCTGTGCCCGGCTCGCAGCTTTGGCTGTATTGGTGCAAAATACCAGCTGCAGTTTTGATCTGTGCACAGTGAATAGATCTTTCTAATTCAAGGCCATCAGTTGACAGTCGAGTCGTGCGCTGTGCTGAGTGATCTCACACCCGGCTCACTGCTGCTGGCTGTATTGGTGCTGCTGTACTGGTGCTGCTGGCTGCTTTGGGTGCAGCTTCGAACGATCGGACAACCACTGCTGGAAGGAAGAAGTAAATAGGTACGTGTTCTTGTCGGCGCTAGTGCGCTAGTGCGCTACATTTAGCGCGATGGATATAGATCCCTCGCCTCCCGTGCCACCATCCCCGAACCCCCCTGACCCTCACCCTTCTGTTACCCCCTCCCCTGTTCATTCTCCAGTCCCCCCTCGCCCCAGGCTTTTCCGGACGGATCTCCACAGGGCAGCTATACTGTTTATTTTCGTCCAAAGGCAGGAAAGAATTCAAAGCGATTAAACATACTGCAAATTTCTTAAGACCTGACGAAGGGGTACAAGGCCGTGACCGAAATTTCCAAGGTCCGACCTAACAAGCTCCGTGTCGTGGTAAGTGATCTGGCACAGGCCAATGCTATCGCTTGCTCTGAGCTCTTCACACGCGAGTATCGCGTTTACATACCCGCACGAGACGTGGAGATCGACGGTGTCATAACCGATTCGAGTCTGTCTGTCGAGTGTATCCTAAAAAGCGCAACCGGTTGCTTCAAAAATACCGAAACACAGGCGAAGATTTTAGATTGTAAGCAATTGCGGTCCATGTCTCTCGTCGGCGGTAAATAAGTTTACACTCCGTCAGACTCGTTTCGCGTTACGTTTGCCGGATCTGCACTCCCTAGCCACGTCTCGATCGACCGGGTTCGTCTGCCTGTGCGATTGTATGTACCCCGTGTTATGAATTGCACCAATTGCAAGCAGTTAGGCCACACAGCCGCCTACTGCTGCAATAAGGCACGATGTAGCAAGTGTGGGGAGACTCATGCGGAAGATTCTTGCAGTGTTAATGCTGAAAAATGTATTCACTGTGGGGAAAACCAGCATGAGCTCTCCACATGCCCGGTGTACATGCAGCGCAGAGATAAAATCAAGCGGTCACTTAAGGAGCGTTCAAAGCGTTCTTATGCTGAGATGCTGAAGAAGACCGTGACCACTTCTACCATAACATCGAACCCCTTTGATCTGTTGTCCTCTGATGAAACCGATTCTGACGATTCATCAGCGGGAACATCTTATGCCAATCCTGGGGAGTCTAGGAAGAGGAAAAATGTTTCTTCTCCTAAACTTCCCCGTAAAGGTCCTAAGATTTCCCAAAGTGTAATGAAAAGTACGAACAAACCAAACAGTGCTGCGGAAAAACCGAAGCAAACTCCTCCTGGGCTTGCAAATTTAAAGTCCCAGAAGGAGTTCCCAGCACTGCCAGGAACATCTAAAACCCCAGTTGTTCCTTTTGCACATCCAGTTGATGAAACAAACTCTGGATTAGTGAAATTTTCTGACATTGTGGACTGGATTTTTGAAAATTTCAATGTACCCGATCCAATTAAAATTTTTCTTACAGCATTCCTCCCAACAGTTAGATCATTTTTGAAACAGTTGACTGCCCAATGGCCCCTCCTTGCAGCGATTGTATCCTTCGATGCCTAATTCAACTGCGTATATGAAGGATTCTATCTCTGTCTTACAGTGGAATTGTAGAAGTATTTTACCAAAAATTGATTCGTTTAAAGTTTTGATAAATAAAAACAAATGCAATGCATTTCCCTTTGTGAAACTTGGCTTACTTCAAATATTGATCTCAACTTCCATGATTTTAATATTATTCGCCTTGATCGAGACACCCCATATGGAGGAGTACTTCTAGGGATTAAAAAGTGCTATTCTTTCTATCGTATTAACCTCCCCTCGATTCCAGGCATCGAAGTTGTCGCATGTCAAATGACAATACAAGGTAAAGAGCTTCGTATTGCCTCAATATATATTCCTCCCAGAGCACAGCTTGGGCAACGGCTGCTCTTTGATTTAACAGAACTTCTTCCCTCGCCACGTTTGATTTTGGGAGACTTCAACTCTCATAGTGTGGCTTGGGGTTCCCCTTACAATGATAACCGCTCCTCTTTAATCTATAACCTTTGCGATGATTTCGACATGACTATTTTAAACAACGGTGAAAGGACACGTATCCCGAAACCTCCAGCGCGCCCAAGCGCTTTGGATCTATCCTTATGTTCGACGTCGCTACGGTTGGATTGCACATGGAAGATAATCCTCGATCCTCACGGTAGCGACCATCTGCCTATTCTTATTTCAATTACTAACGGGTCAACTCGCATGCGACCAATTGACATTCCGTATGACCTCACACGGAATGTCGATTGGAAGTTATACGAGGAAATGATTTCAAAAGCGGTCGAGTCGATTCAACATCATCCACCACTTGAAGAATACAATCTCCTCGCGGGCTTGATTTTCGACGCCGCGATGCAAGCCCAAACGAAGAAATATCCCGGCGTAACGATTAAAGAACGGCCTCCCACTCCGTGGTGGGACCAAGAGTGCTCCGATGTCTACACGCAAAGATCCGACGCGTTTCAGGCCTTCCAGAAGGGAGGTTTACCTGGCGACTATTTACGGTATTCGGAGCTAAATACCAAGCTTAAAAGTTTGGCTAAAGCAAGGAAACGCGGATATTGGCGTCGGTTCGTGAACGAGACGTCGAGGGAGACATCGATGAGCACTCTTTGGAACACAGCCCGAAGAATGCGGAATCGCGTAACGGTCAACGAAAGCGAGGAGTCTTCAAGTCGGTGGATATTAGATTGTGCCAGGAAAGTATGTCCGGACTCTGTTCCAAACATTGCATCCAAAACATTGTTCGCGATGCTTCTCCGGGCCACGACGCGATAGAATCACCTTTTACGATGGCAGAATTTTCAGTTACCCTCCTGTCCTGTAACAATAACGCGCCTGGGTTAGATAGAATCAAATTCAACTTGTTGAAGAATCTACCCGGCAATGCCAAGAGGCGCTTGTTGAACTTGTTCAATAAGTTCCTGGAGCAAAACATTGTACCGCAGGATTGGAGGCAAGTGAAGGTGATCGCCATCCAAAAACCAGGGAAACCAGCTTCTGATCATAACTCTTATAGGCCGATTGCAATGCTATCCTGTATCCGGAAATTGATGGAAAAAATGATACTCCGTCGTTTAGACCATTGGGTCGAATCAAATGGTCTACTATCAGATACTCAATTTGGCTTCCACCGTGCTAAAGGGACGAATGATTGTCTTGCGTTGCTTTCAACAGATATTCAGCTGGCGTATGCTCGCAAAGAACAAATGGCGTCTGCGTTCTTGGACATTAAGGGGGCTTTTGATTCCGTTTCTATTGACATTCTTTCGGGTAAACTTCACCGACAAGGATTTTCTCCAATTTTGAACAATTTTTTGCACAATTTGTTGTCCGAAAAGCGCATGCATTTTACGCACGGCAATTTGGCAACTTTTCGCATTAGCTACATGGGTCTTCCCCAGGGCTCATATTTAAGCCCCCTTCTTTACAACTTTTATGTAAATGACATCGACGAATGTCTGGCAAATTCATGCACGATAAGACAACTTGCAGACGACAGTGTAATCTCTGTTACAGGAGCCAAAGCTGCCGATTTGCAAGGACCATTGCAAGATACCTTGGACAATTTGTCTGCTTGGGCTTTACAGCTAGGTATCAAATTCTCTCCGGAGAAGACTGAGATAGTAGTTTTTTCTAGGAAGCATGAACCTGCTCAGCTACAATTAATGGCTAAACGATTTCTCAGGTTTTGGTACACAAATATCTTGGTGTCTGGTTCGACTCTAAAGGCACCTGGGGTTGTCACGTGAGGTATCTGATGAAAAAATGTCAACAAAGAGTGAATTTTCTTCGTACAATAACCGGACAATGGTGGGGAGCCCACCCAGGAGACCTTATAAGGCTTTACCAAACAACGATACTGTCTGTTATTGAGTACGGGTGTTTCTGCTTCCGCTCAGCAGCAAACACACATTTGATCAAACTGGAGCGAATACAATATCGTTGTTTGCGTATCGCCTTGGGTTGCATGCAATCGACCCATACGATGAGTTTGGAGATCTTAGCTGGAGTACTACCATTGAAAAACCGCTTCTGGAGCCTGTCTTCTCGTATACTTAACAAATGTGAGGTCTTGAACCGTCCCGTGATTGAAAATTTTGAAAGATTAATCGAACTTAATTCTCAAACCCGTTTTATGACATTGTATTTCGATCACATGTCCCAAAATATTAACCCTTCGTCGAATATTCCAAATCGTGTCGACTTATCAAATACTTCTGATTCTACTGTGTTTTTCGATACATCCATGATAGAAGAAACTCGTGGAATCCCGGATCATTTACGCGTGCAGCAGATCCCCAAAATTTTTTCCAATAAATATCGAAACATCAACTGCGACAATATGTACTACACTGACGGATCACTTCTTCATGGGTCCACTGGCTTCGGTATCTTCAATAACAATTTAACCGTCTCCCATAAGCTCGATAATCCTGCTTCTGTTTACGTCGCAGAATTAGCTGCAATTCAGTACACCCTAGGGATTATCGAAAAAATGCCCACGGACCATTATTTCATCTTTACGGACAGTCTCAGTTCCATTGAGGCTCTCCGATCGATGAAAGATGTTAAGCACTCTCCGTATTTTCTGGGGAAAATACGGGAACATCTGAGTGCTTTATCCGAAAAATCTACTCAGATTACCTTAGCATGGGTCCCTTCTCACTGCTCGATACCGGGTAATGAGAAAGCGGACTCTTTGGATAAGGTGGGCGCAACAAATGGTGATATTTATGAAAGACCAATTGCCTTTAATGAATTTTTCGCATTTGTACGTCAGAATACGATCATCAGTTGGCAAAATTCTTGGACCAAGGGGGAACTGGGAAGGTGGTTACATTCCATAATCCCCAAGGTATCGACGAACCCGTGGTTCAAGGGGTTGGATGTAGGTCGGGATTTCATTTGCGTGATGTCCCGGCTTATGTCCAATCACTATAGATTTGACGCGCATCTCCGTCGTGTTGGGCTCGGGGAGAGTGGTAACTGTGCCTGTGGTGAAGGTTATCACGACATAGAGCACGTTGTTTGGTCATGCCCTGTACACAGTGACGCCAGGTCTAGATTAATAGCTTCCCTGCAGGCCGAAGGTAGGCAGCCGGCTGTTCCTGTTCGTGATGTCTTGGCGAGCCGTGACCTATCCTACATGCCCCTATATACGTTTTCCTGAAATCCACGCCCCAGTTTAATCCTATCCCCTTCCGCCTACATCCAACCAAACGACAAGAACACGTTAAGACCCCGGATCCGGAAACAGCAATCAGACCCGCACGATACTCTCAAGGCCCGATGGAAACAACCCAATATGCCAGTCCGTAATATCTTGGCCCAGCAGCGGAACACATTTAATATGCTGCTTACCTATGGCAATGAAAACCATCAAACAGCAAACCTGTGCTCTTAATGCAAAATATTCTAGCTTTAAGTTAGATTTAGTTTCAGCTCGTAGTCGGCAGCGAGGATAAAAAATTTGCTTTTAGTTATTAAGATACTTTAGAAAGTAAGCTACCAGATATAATTGGCGCCGTTAAACATTGGATTGTATTTGTGCCGTGTCAAATAAACTATAGATGAAGAAAAAAAAAAAGAAATGATCTACACTAAGGTCGCTTTTTACGCGGTTTTTTTTACGCGGATTCCAGAATTTACGCGTTTTTTTACGCGGATTCCGGAATTTACGCGGTATTTTTTTTTGCCCGGATTTCGGTTCCCCTTCACTCGGAATGCAAAATTAACGATGGTTTTTTTACGCGGATTCTGGAATTTACGCGGTTTTTCTTACGCGGATTCGGGAATTTACGCGGTTTTTTTACGCGGATTCCGGAATTTACGCGGTTTTTTTACGCGGATTCCGGAACTTACGCGTTTTTGCCTTTCTCCTAGAAAGGTATAGCAATCACTGGAAAAACCAAAGGTATAAAATTGGTCCCAATGGCCGAATGTCATATACCACTCGACCTCTTTCGACGAACTGAGCATTTTCTGTATGTATGTATGTATGTGTGTATGTGTGTGTGTGTGTGTGTGTGTATGTGCAACTTTTTTTTCTCACTCACTTTTCTCAGAGATGCCTGGACCGATTTTCATAAAATTAATTGCAAATGATAGGTCTAGTTGCGCCATAGGTTGCTATTGAATTTCATTGTAATCGGATTTTTAGTTTAGAGGTTATGTATCAAAATGTAAAAATCACGAAACATCAATATCTCAGAAACCACATAACCGATTTCAATGAAACTGGTTGCAAATGATTGGGCTGTCTCCAAAACCCTTAACTTTCGAATTTCGTTATGATTGAATATATGGTTCAAAAGTTATGTAAAGAAAAGTTATCCTGAGGTTGTTTAAACTCACTCATTTTTCTCAGAGATGGCTGAACCGATTTTCACAAAATTAGTGTCAAATGAAAGGTCTATTTGCCTCATAGGTTGCTATTGAATTTCATTGTAATCGGATTGTAACTATGTCCGTTGTTGATAAAAATGTGAAATCACATAATGAAAGTAAACATGTTGACTTTCTCCTAACGATCACTGGCTAATTAAGAGGTAGAAAATTAATCAAAATGGCCGAATGTCATATACTACTCGACTTAATTCGACGAATCGAGCATTTTCTGCATGTATGCATGTATAGGTGTATATGTGTGTGTGTGAGTGTGGGTGTGTACGTGTGTATGTGCACCTTTTTTTCGCACTCACTTCTCTCAGAGATGGTCTGACCGATTCTTTCTATCTTGGTGTCAAATGAAGGGTCTATTTGCCGCTTAGGTTGCTATTGAATTTCATTGTAATCAAACTTTTAGTTTTGACGCTGCGTCAGAATGTGGAAATCGCTTTTATATCTCAGGAGCTATCATTATAGTTGAATTCAAATTAATGGGCTTTTAAACCCTTAAACAATGAATTTCATAATGTTTAAACATGTGGTTCGAAAGTTATAGAAAGAAACGTAACCCGCAGACTGTTTAAAACTTCAGCTACGATCAAAATATGTGGCCTCAACATCATTTAAATTTGATGTTGTACTATTTCAATATTTGCGGCCTTGCGCAGGATTGAAGTTTATATATAAAGTCATTTCTATCATTTCACATTTTGCTTTTCTCCTATTGCGCCTTTCTCCTAGAAAGGTATAGCAATCACTGCAAAAAACAAAGTAATAAAAGAGCTCAAAAGGGCCGAATGTCGTATATCACTCGACTCAGTTCGACGAGCTGAGCATTTTCTGTATATGTGTGTGTAACGCTCTCCCAATCTCACTCGATTTTCTCAGAGATGGCTGAACCGATTTTAATGAATTCAATTGCAAATGAAAGGTCTAGTTACCCTATAAGACCCTATTGAATTTTATTGTAATCTGATTTCTAGTTTAGAGGTTATGTATCAAAATGTAAAAATCACGGAACATCAATATCTCAGAAACTACACAACCGATTTGAACAAAATTGGTTTCAAATGAACGGGCTACCTAAAAAACCCAAACCCAAAAGTTAATTTGAATTTTATGAAGATTGAAAATGTGGTTCAGATGTTATGGAAAGAAACGTGTTCTGGAGACTATTTAATCTCACTCATGTTTCTCAAAGATGGCTGGACCGATTTTCATAAAATCAGTGTCATATGGAAGGTCTTGTCCCATAAGACCCTGTTGATTTTTTTTGCAAACGTATTATTACTTTGCCTGTTATGTTTAAAAAAGTGAAATCAAGCTATGAAAAGGAACATATTCCGAAGACTACTTGGACTCACTCTCTTTTGTCAGAGATGGCTGACCCGATTTCCACAAAATTAATGTCGATTAATTAGTCTAGCTGCCTCATAACACCCTCTTGAATTTTACTGTAATCGAACTGTAACTTCGTCTGTAATGTACCGAAATGTGCAAATCGCGGAACTTCATTGTCTCAGAAACTACACAACCGATTTGATCAATATTGTTATCAGATGAGCGGGCTAGTTAAGGGTTAACTGATGAATTTTGATTGAACAAGTGGTTTCAAAGTCTGGCTGCCCTATACGTTCCTTTTTGATTTGATTATAATCGAACTTAAGCCCGTTATGTAACCGTTAAGTATTAAATTGTTAAAACAACGAAAGTCTATTAGCTCAAGTATTACACGACTTATTTGAACATAACTAGTGTCATACAAACGAGTCATCTCTCAAACTTACAAATAACAAACTTCATAACAATTTGATATGCTGCTCAAAAGAAAAGAAATTCAAAGACTATTCAACAGAAAAAGAAATTTAAAGACTATTCAACACTGTACCTGCTTTAACCAATATATATGGCCTCAACATGATTAAAATGTGGTACCGTACTATTTGAACGTTCCCGGTATCGCTCGTGATTAAATTGTTCGAAATTAAGAGTCATTTCTTTTATTTCGCTTTTTGTTAAGCACTAACATTTCGTCAAATTTCATATTTTATACTTCAATTACAACATCAATATTTTAGAACCCAAAGAGTGAATATACCTTTATTGGATTAAAGCAATCATGTAAATCTATTTTTACAAAAAATAAGTTTGAATGAGAAAGGCTGAGTCTGACCGCTAGGTGGATTAATTTAGGTTTTTTACGCTGTTTTTTGCATCTTTTTTACGAACGTCACCAAGAATTGACGAATGCTTGACGAAAGTAGTACATATATTATAAAATTAAACCATAATATGATTCAGAAGTTTTCCTTGATAATTTTCATATATTTTGTAACAAAATTACAACAAGAGTTATCGATTAACAGACAAGCGCTTAAAAAAACCAATAAATTTAATTTTTCGTGTTTCTAAAATATTTATAATTTTTACGAATACTATCTAAAACCTAATTTTTTGGAAGGCGCGCGAAAATTTGAAGGGGTAGGCGACATACTTTCTCCAAGAAAATGGAATTGCATTTGAAAATAGCTTTTGGCATTCATCGCAATTTCAACTTGTTCTATGTTATAACTAATATGTACACATTCAATCATTTCTAAATTTTATCGGCGAAATAGAAAAAAAAAATAGCAATGTTCGGGTGTTGGTCACGAACAGTATATTTTATTTTAGAACTTTGTCACGAAAAATATTCATGAATGAGTTGATAGAAATACGACTCGCGGTGACAATTTAAAACAAAATTAGAAACGTTTCTGGTTTCTCCTATAAATATCACCCAGTTGAAAATATGTAAATGTAGAAAATTTCTAACAAACCACTTTGGGACAACTGCTAAAAGTTTGTATAAGGCTCTAAGCCCCGCCTTTTCGACGCTTTTTCAGCATTCTTGACCAGCATTCCTAATACGAATATGAATCTTCTCCTAAAAATCACCAACATGTCATTTGTGCGGACTGGGTGTACATTTAATTAATGAAACTTCGCTCTGGTTCATCAAATCTTAATGTCATGATTACGAAACTGAAAATATAATTCATGTGATCTAGCGTTCCACGTTTTTTGGTTTATGAAGTCAGTAATTTATTTCATGAAACTACAATAAAAATTCATTAAACTTAGGATAAAGTTCATAAACTTTGAATTGGATTCATCACTCTGATAAGTTGGAATTTGATTCATGATTATGAATTATTGAAATTATAATTTTCAACTAAAAACCATTGATAGAAATCGTGAAAGATCAGATTTTGCTGACGGTCTTAGATGCTAAACCGTTACGGGTTTGAGGATTTTTGTTTGTAGTAACAAGTTCGACAGTCAGTATTATTAATGATTTGCACGGCAAAACAAAGAAAATTTAAATTAATAATTTTTCTTTGGCAGCTTTTCTGCAGCAGTATTATGCAAAAACCTGCCAAAGACGTTCGATACCCTAATCAATTTATAATAACATTTCAACCATTTTTGATCTTTTTTTTCTGAAAAAAGTACTGTAAATATTTATCGATGATATTAGAGAACACAAAATGTTTCTCATCTCATTTTTTTTAATTGTCATTTTTGACTTTGCATAAATGTTCTTAGGGGCCATCCACATACTTGGACAGCTTAGGGGGGGGGGGGGGGGGGGGGGGGTTGTGGAATGTCCACGGTCCTTACAAAAAAAAAAGAATTTAGAATTAATAATCGTTCAAAATCTGTCCACGTGGTATGTGGATGGCCCCTTATGGACTAAAGATGTCATTTTGTACTATTATTATTTTTTGTTTTTGGTTTTGGTCACGAATAATTTGTGAAAAGGTTTTTTATGTAAAAATGGTATAAGGCGGCATCCATTAATTACGTAACACCTATAGGGGGGAGGGGGAATATCCTTTGGCCTCACGATTTGTTATATAGGGGAAAGGGGAGGAGGTAGGATCAGTGTTACGTAATAAAAAATCCACTTTCCAAATATGAGCATTTTTATTTGGCGAATTCTTTTGCAGCGTTACGTAATTTTCATGGGGGGGGGTAGGTTTTGGCGTTACTTTTTGTTAGATATGGAAGGGTGGGGCACCAAAAAAGTCGGTTATTTTGCGTTACGTAATTTATGGATTTTGCTAAGGCAATCGACGAGACAGGTGTGGTCAGCTGATTTCAGTTTGTTTTCAACTTTTGGCAGCCTTAGGTATGTTCGAACGGTCGCAACTTGGATGCAATCCGGAACGAACTTTTACCCAATAATAAAATATCACCTTAGATTCTTTTTCCGGCATTAAAAGATCTCGTGTTCGGTTGTGTTTTGGTTTTGCAACTTGAAAAACAATTACAAACGTACAAGCAGTGAAACGTCACCCGTGGATTGCCTTATTGATGGTTAAAAAATATTTTTAAAGCCAGAACGGTTTGTTTAATCGGTGTGACTTATTCAGAAAAGTTGCAGATAACAATTTTATCTTACCGATAAAAGTATACACAAAAAAAAATAATTTGCAACACAAAACAAGGAAAACAACTTGTTTTAAAGTTTTTTCAACTACAAGTGGTTTATGGTTGTATGCTCCAGTGTTGCTAAACTCGCTCTAAACAAGCATGCGATACTCCAAGTAGTGTTCTCACCGTTACCGAAATCACACACACAATGGAGTACCTCCACCATTCGAACTGTCTCTCGTTCTTTCACACTTCCTTCATTTCACACCAGTGTTGACACTTGCGAGTTTTCTTCGCTCCCGAAATCATGGACACACACTCCTATTTACGGTCTTATTCGCGTGCACTCACCTACTCGCGAGCACAATCAGCCAAAAATAATTGTTTCAAGACGCATCGGAATGGCGTGGAGCGATGCAGCGGATCGATTATAGTTAGGTAAACTGTGTAAATGTAGTAAAAGCTGTTCCTATCAGATGCCTAAATGTTTATAAGTTGTCGTCAAAATGTCGCCTCAAATTCTCTCAGAAAACAATAGGTTGAACATCATGGACATCCTGAATAGTAGAACTATTGTTTGACGTTGATGGTTGCTTTTAACTGGGCTCCTTCGCATTATTGTGGAAAACATCAACAGGATCTACCTTTTAAAGAGTTGGTCAATCAGTTATTTGTTCCTTGGTGTACATTCAAATTTCTAACTCGTGCTGAGACATGAAGATCATATCGAATTTACAATCGTCTATGTCAAGGCGCACCAACATTTTGAATAAGGTGTAATGTATGAACGAGAAAATTTTAACTCTTCAATTGACTATTTAATTCATCCTTGAAAGGACAATTAGTTTTTTAATTCAATTTAGGATATGGTGCTGATCCCATCTCTGTGCTATTCCCGACATTAAAAGTTGTTTTCGGACTAAAAATTTGGCGGCAGACAGATTTTGATTGCCAACACCCCCATTTGTGTGTTGCCAAAATACGACAGTTTTTCACTGGAGGAATTGCCGCTACCGCACAAAAGCAGCTTTTTACTAGAAGAGGTAATACCGTTACACTTACCGCTGACACTGCTACTAGTACCGCTACTGGTACCCGCTATCGCTGCTGCCCGCTGCTACATAGTTAGCACCATCATTCATTAGTAAACTGATTGCTTTTTTAAGAACTTTTTAATAAACTTTGTTTTATTTCTTGTTATTTCAACACTATTCAATTACAATTTTCAATAGTAGGGTAGCGAAAGTCTTCGGCAGGTTTTCTGCAGCAATCTTAACCACTGCCGAAGCCGTTCGCTACCTACGATAGTTCAAATAATCTAATTACAATTGTCTGCATTTGGGCTGATGCGTGGATAATTTACAATTGATTGCTACAAAAACGACGGAAATGCGTTGGAAATTAAGCATTAAAAAACACAAATATTGTCCCCTTTTACGTTTTTATATTTTCATCTTCACCCCAATGCAGGGTAAATCCGATCTTCCTTTCTCGATCTTCCTGAGAAATGTAGTTCTACGTAAAAAAAAAGATCATTAGTTCATGCGAAGCGAATACAACCAGCACCTAACTGATTGGGGAGCGGGGGTGATAGATGCAACCGAAAGATCATTTAAATCGATCGAGTTAGTGCCGCGGCTAGCAGAATAACGTACCGCACCACCATTACCACCCCACCGGCGTTGATTTCCTAGTCTCGGTCACACAGGTGTAGCAGGGCTGTGATCGTTACGGCTCTGCGACAGCATCAAACAATCCTTTTTATCACTCAGTGATCCAACAGTATCACACAGCTGTTTAAATTGAACAGCATTCGTTGGCACAGCCGGCATATTATTTAGTTTTTCGGCAAAAGAGGCACGAGTTCTTCTACCGCCTAATTTATCTTTAGAGGTGCACTGTGGGGCAGAACCCAGAAAAGTCGCGACAAACTAAAAAAAATTAAATTCAGTTTTCATGCCTCATTTTATTTTCTACTTGCAGTAGACATGTTATCGACTGGAAATCATGATAATTCACTTTGAAAAATAATTTAGAAAATGTGCTATAATATTGTGAAATTGAGGATCTACAAGGCTTTAAAATAGAAGAAAAATTTTTCACAGATATTTTCCAGTAGGGCATGCAAATACTTAGAAATTAATAAGCTAACTCATATGATCCTCATAAAACAGAGTATAAACTAATAGGTATTGTGATTTTAAGACAGTTTTGTTCAAAATAGGTTCGTAGGAGGCATAGTGTGTAAAACAAGTTTTTTTGTAATTTTTCCTCATTTTCGACAATATGAAAAACATAAAGTTCTAACGTTGTTCTGCTATGACACTATTATTGTACTAAAATACAAGGTATTGACTAGTACTAAACTAAAAATCAGCTGCTACTAATTGCGACTTACTGAGTAATTCGAGTTTTCGCAACGATTGTTTTCATGTCAATTCATTTAAAAAATCGTCAATCAGCAGTGTCCGTATCGATGTTTTTCCTACAATAGGCTTTGCTGAATGCCGGTGTATGCAACACGACCATGATTGTTATCGGGGGTCTTTCGAAACTGACGTCCAGTAGTTTTAAGACCCCCCGGAAATAATTATTAGTACTTGGAAACAGTTTGTTATTGGGTGAATAGTGTTTTAAACAAAAGTAAGCGTTTAGTATTCATGTTAAATGGTATAAAATTAAACAAGAGGAGATCTTAGAAAGGGAACATGACCAACTAAACTTTGATTGAACAATGTTCCTATTTGAAACAATTTATCACAAACAATAACATTAAAACTTTATTTTATATTCTTTCTCAAATATGATGACACATCATAGGTTGACAAAAAACTATACAAAGGTAACTACAAACCTTCAATAATTCATTTCAGCTCGAATATATCTGAAATTAAAACAAATGTACTTAAGTCCCAGTTATAATTCCTTACTGAAATTTTGGGTTTATGAATAATGAAAATAATTTTAGCTCGTTAACAGTCAGTCCTACATTTGTAATATGTTCGACAACTTTATGTCAATTGATGATATAAACAACTTTCCCGAAGAAACAAAATGGCTAGCACCATTTATTCAGAAGATAGATGTCAGCGCCATCTGTAGAAAAAAAAATTAAGCTGCCTGAACACATTTCTCAAGAAGATGTTTTTATGGTGAACAACATTGCCAAAGCCATGAACACTGTGAAAACAACTGTTAAGGAGTTATGAGGTTTTGTCGCGCCAACGGATCAATTTGCCCCACTGTGAGGCGGGACAAATAAACATTGCCTTCCCTTGTGCGAACAAATCCTTGTGGGCACAACCGTTAATTTCACAACATTGCTAGCCGATGTGACGAAAGGCATCGCCGAAACCGCGAGGCACAGGTTTCAAATAATCAATAGGCAAATGACACTCGCCGCATAGCTCTTATCCATCAATTCAAGCAGCAACAACAAAACGAGTTTACATTTCAAGCGAAGGAACTCTAAACTGGGCTTGATGGAAAATACCAACTTTACGGCTAGCTATTTATACTATACGAGCACTACGTCCATAACGATATTAGGGGTCTTCACATCGAGCTTGTAAACAAATACCCAGCCGTAAAAATACTCACCTCCATTGACGAGTAATGGAAGATACACAGTTTACGGCTGGGTATTCGTATACGAGCTCGATGTGAAGACCCCTATTATATTATAGACCTGCACTCTAAGAAATAGGCACGTAAAATCCACCTGAAAAATCAAGTGACTGACTTTCAGAAAACCTGCCATTTTACGTGACATTAGTAACTTTCACCTAAATTTCACGTACGATTCACTGTCAATTCACGTAAATCGGTCAAATTATAATATGGGTATTCATGTCGAGCTCGTAAACAAATACCCAGCCGTGAAAATACTCACCTCCATTGACGAGTAATGGAAGATACACAGTTTACGACTGGGTATTCGTATACGAGCTTGATGTGAAGACCCCTAATGTAAATAGTTTGAGCGCGTTGGTATTTGTGTGTTTTGATTTTTTTAGTGTTAGTGCGACTGCGGTTTGACGTTTCCGACAACGGAATTTACGTGAATTTTTAGTATGCAAAAAAAGTCAATATGGCGTACAAAAAACTCCTAAGCTGCTTCAGCTAATTCTATATTGGAAAACACGCAATGTAAGTAGCCAGAATAATATTTAGATTACCAGAAGAAACATATACATTTTTCAAATTTTCAGTGGGTGAATTCATTCCGGACAATTGGAATCGTCAACGGTCATTTTCGAGCGGAAAACCTCCTGCCGGTTGAACGGTCGACATCTTTCCGGCCATTCTTTTTTTTTCCTGTCGGAAATCTCGATTTTAAACAAGTAATTATTTTTCAGTATTTGAAAATAAATTATATTTTTTTATATACGCTGTCTAGTCTATTTATTCAAAATTCACGTAGATTCCATCTGAATAACACGTAAAAGTACGTGAAAATCATGTGGGGTTTATGCGCTCTGTTTATGGTTTCACCTAAATATCACGTAAAAAGGTAAGAGAAAATCAGGTTATAATTACCTGACCAACACGTAGACGATTGACACTGAAGTTGACACTGACACATGAACGGATTTCGAGAAATCGGCAAAAGTTACGTGAAAAGAAGGTGGATGAGAATCAGTCACTTTTCCCGGTAAATTTTACGTGCATTTTTTTTTCAGAGTGTGGTATCAGTAGTTGTTTACTCTTTTATATCCTTTTCGATTTGCAATCCGATTTTTTTCCGAACGTATGTTCTTCGCCACAGTTGTTTCAACCGCACTTGATAATACTGTGTTGGGTAAATTTATGCAACCGGACACTCGTGATATGTTTTTTCAACACGTTCACTCGCGAAAACCGTGTTTCGCACATGAAATACGCTAGTCCACCTACGGTATTATTCACGGTTTAAACTTGCAATCACTGAATATAACGGCGCGCAGTTTGACAAATGAGCCGTTGCGGAACAGAGTGGTCCAAAGACCATTTTTTTTTTTCAAAAATGAGTTTTTTACATAATCCGTATCTACTCAAGAAACTGAAGTTAGGAGACTAGAAAAATTTCGAAAAATCGAACTTTAAAGCTGATTTATACCATGTTGAAATTTCGTCCGAAACATAACGGCCATTCTGTTTCGGAACATAGTGGTCTATGTACATAAATCGAAGTAATACCATCATGTAACATGTGACATGTAACATATTACATGTGATATGTAACTTGTCACTTGTCCTGTAACATGTTACACGTGGTTTGTAACATGTTACACGTAATGTAACACGAAAAATGTAACATGTCAAATATCATGTAATATGTAACATTTTGTGTTACATGTAATGTTACACGTCACATGTTACATGTGACATGCCATGTACATCATATAACATGTGACACTAGCCATTTTGTACGAGTTAACGTCATTTTTATTTGTGTTTATGTACATAGACCACTCTGTTCCGAAACGATACGAGGATTCCAGTGAAATATATATAAAGTCAGAGTGGTTTATGTACATTGGTATGGTAAACTCACTTATTTCGGCAAAAAATGGGAATTTTGTGTATTCACATGTTAAACCACTTCACAATCTTTGTAGTAGAACATTTTGTTTGAAAGAATCCGTTGAACAGCATTTTATTCAGAGATTTTTCGAAAATTGCTTCACCTGACAAATTTGCTCGATGGCACATAGACCACTCTGTTCCGCAACGGCTCAAATATGTGTTACGTTTATAGCAGTCATTCGTATTTATAAAAACGCTCTGAGTAGCTCATGATATTCAGAGTCCAACTCATGGTATCATGAGTCATAACTCATGATTCTATGAGTCCATGCGACAGCGATGTGTTACGCTTATAATAGCCATGAGTCACATTCTTGAAAACGTTTTTCATAGCTCATGATATTCGGGGTGAATATCATGCTATCATGAGTCATAGGTCATGATTCTGTCGGAAAACAACATTCATGATTTCATGACCTAAAAGGTCATGAAAACGGAAAAATATTTTTACCCGTGTATATGGATCTGACAGACAGACAGACAGAGCTGCATTTTTGTATGTATAGATTACACTAGACTAGGAAAACAATAAATTGCAATCAACATTATTGCAGAACAGAAGTGACGAGGACACTTTTTACGCGAAGCTGAAACGGAATACGAGAGCTGCCTATACCTACCATGACACCATGAAATCATCGATATCACTGCCTTCAAATACACTAAACTATTGTTCTTATGCGAGGGATACGTAGCAGCCATGTCCAAAACGCACTCTGCACTGAGGGATATATTTAAACACGAAACGGCGTGCTTAGCAATGGCCACTCAGTGTTAGTGTAAGACAGACGGCACGAAGGGCGGAACTTGAAACACCGAAGCCAGTGGCAGTGTTATACGATCGGCACTGGTGCCTCAAGCTTCGGCAAACACCGGAAACCAGGGCTTCACTCTCGTGAAAGCACCGTAGCCGAATGTTTGAACTTCTTAGAAACACCTCGGTCACTGCCATATGGCTCTGCTAAGCCTAATGCGAAGGAAAACGTTCCCAAATATACTCACATTGTTGATATTATTCTTTACGTGAGACCAGTGTTTTCCGAATCTAGATCAACCGGCGCCGGTGTTAGCCGAAACTCGTATATCACTGCCACTGGCTTCGGTGTTTCAAGTTTCGCCCTTCGTGCCATCTGTCTAACACTAACACTGAGTGGTGGTAGCTAGACACGTCGTATCTTGTTGTTATGCAAAAACCGCACCAGTACAGCACGGTTCAGTGTTTATACCATGGCTGATACGTAGCGCGTGAAAATCATTTCTGCTCAAATCTTTCGAAAAACAATTAATAGCATAGTTATTTCTCCCTGCGAATCGAGCTGAAAATCCGGGATAAATATATAAAGGTTATATCAAATTAGTGAATGTTTAAGCAACCATAAATTACGAAACGCTCATAAGGGGTATCCTTAAGCGTTACGATATGTTACATATACAGTACTTTTTCGATTTTATCAACAGTCATTTTTATCACTACTCGCCAAATTCACGCTCGATTTTCTCACCCTTTTTTCCGTTTTTATCACGCTTTTTCGAAAAAAGTTTTAAATCAAGAATAATGTACTTCCAATTATAGAAAGTGTATTTGAAATATCATTATTACTTGTACCCTGTGTCCTTTAGTTAGTTTCAAAGTTGTTTATTTTCTAGCTCATCTGCGGTAGCTAAACGGAGCAGTGTTTACAATCAATTTTGCTTTTAGAAAAAAACAAACTTTGTTAGTGAAAGTGATCGTTACGCCCGATTTACTGGGGTTAGTATGTATACAATTTTTCTGGTGAGGGATATTTGGGTTGGGAGTTGAGTTTGTTTATAACTTATTAATTGTTATCGACTAATATCTTATTGCTAGTAACTAAATATGAACTAATGGCTTAAAACTAGTAAACTATTATTTCTTTTATTATTATTGCACTGCGTATTCCGTTTGTTTGAGTCTGGAAATATTTCCTCTACGGGTACCGCTAAAGTCGAATCAGGTTGTCGTTTTTGTGTCTTCAGTATGGGGTATGGCCATAAATTTTCGTGTAGTGGGATGATAAATCTATCAATTAGATAAAAGACTTCAAATTTTAATGTCGGCGTTTTTCAGAAAGCTGTAAAGCTCTAACATATACTGAAAATCTTCGCTTGCCAGGATGTCTCTAACGGGAACGTTTAGCTGTCTTCCTCGGGCCCGAAGGGAATCTGTTAGCTTGGACCTAACATCACAGAATTCGGTACACGACCAAACAACATGCTCAATGTCGTGGTAGCCATCGCCACAAACACAGTGATTACTTTCAACAAGCCCTATACGAAAGAGATGCGTGTTTAACGTGTAGTGTGCAAAGACTTAGCTTTGCCAGGGACTTGTGATAAGCACGAAGAGTCCCTGTAAGTGCAGGGAATTAAAACATCCGCACTGATTCTACTTTGGAAATCGAATGTTTTATTAATTAACTTCAAACTTAATTCTACCCTACCAAAAAGAGTCGGAGAGAAACAATTCTCTGGTCCGATTCTTCGTCCTGTCCTTGTTAATCCTAACACTTTTAATTAGTTAGTTATGCATTTGTATCTTCCGTCTCGCTCAATGTACTCGCGGACAGGCGTCACTTACTCAATCGAAAATCGTTCGGTATTCATTATTATTATTATTATTTTAGGTTATTTGCCATGTGGCCGTTATCGTTTCGTTCTCATCGGAAACGGAGCGTTGCATTTCGACTTCGAATGCTATAGAAAAAAAAAATAAAGTATCGTTCTCTTGAAATTAGTAGAATTGCTGAGTGATTTAAGAAATGCTTATTAATCATACATGCGCGGCTATTATTTCAGAACCTGTCTGTGAGAACGGAATGTCGCGATTTATTCCTAATTCAAGAAACATGCATGGACAAGAATATTCCTGTCCATGGGAATGTAATGCAAGAGTTTATGAGAATCAAAAAATGCTTATTAATTTCTTGGAAGACCTGTTCATCTCCTCCCACTCAAAGAGCCGTGAGTCATCTAGAAGAGATGACTTACGTCGGTCTGCTGCTGGCATATGTATAATACAAAATTTAAAAGGAATGATTTCGCCATCCTTCCTGGTTTCCCATCATATCGTCGTTTGTGGAGTTCGTGAAAATGCTTGCAGGGTCTCGTCGTCGAATCGATGCATCGAGCCGGGGTACCGGAGAAATTAAACGGGAGGGGCGTGTCTGGCCTACAAGGTTCTCATCAGCTGGTGGTAGAATCGTCTTATTGCTCCTGGTGGTGAAATCGTCTTATTGCGCCTGGTAGTGGAGTCGTCTTATTTGCGCCTGGTAGTGGAGTCCTCTTATTTGCTCCTTATATCGTCAAAACCTCGTATGTTATGAACTTTTTTGGCTGGCGGACTTCTCTCCAAAGTGTATTGGCTATATAATCGTATTACGCCCGCCGAAAAAACTTTCTCCTAAACCAAGTGGCAGCAGTCGTTTCGTGATTGCCAATGGTTTCGTTATATGGTGATAGTCAGCTGGCTTGACTTGACCGACTATACAAGGTTGCAAATAACTTGCTTGTAGAATAACTAGGTTGCATTCATGCGCGCATCTTGATTAGCAGCGCGAAAGGAAAAACATTGTCGTTAAAACGATGCAAAACTGTGTAACGATGTTTTGCTCGTTGGGTTTTTAGTGATTGCGGCCCATGTTTTGATAGGTATGTGCTCGCATTCCACTCATTAGGTTTTGCCTCAAAATTTAGTGTATATCTAGCCCGACCGTGGGCTGTGTTAATTTTGGCCATGTCGTGGTTGACTTCCTTCTCGTCACAATTCGCTTCCTCGATATGCGTTATCCATCTCGGTATTGGCCATCCTTCTTTTCTCGTCATGCTGTTTAAACCGTTCAGCCGTCGACACCCGACCGTCCAACTCCCCTTACCCGACTCCTCGTTCTTTGTGATATATGAGAGTTTTTATAAGGAACCCTCTCGGCTGCTTCCTGGATAACTCGCTCCGTCTCGATTATTGAATTCAGAATGGTATCACTTCTTAATTTCTACTCCTACTAAGCAAGCGGTTATATTTTTTTTTGTTTAAATTCTTTTTTTTTTTGTGGGCCAACTTGCTGTTTAATATTATTTGCACTCGCGAACGGGCTCTTATGTTCTATTATTTCTCCTAATCTTCTACTTTAACACTAAGCCCGTTTTTCTTTTTCTTCGGTTAACATATTTTTTTTTCCTACTAAAGTGTACAATATATATATATTTTTTTTATTTTTATTTTTTTTTTATCGGATGCTATTTTTTTATCGGATGCTATTGCTTGATTTTTTTCTTCTATTATTTACCACCCGTTTAGTTAGCTCAATAAAAGCTGCATTTTTTTCATTCATGGCAACTTTCTCGTTTTTCCGCACGCTATTCCATTTTTTACTCAACTTTCCGTCGAATTTATTCCTTTCGACTCTTGTCAATAAACGTTTATTCATCTTTTTCGGCGACTTTTTTTTGTATTTCTTCACGCCTTTATATTTTATGTCTTCGTTCAATTACCTTCGGTTTTAGCTCCGAGCATGTTTAGCTATCGATCGGCTCTGTAAAATAATTCCTATTTTTTTCGTTGAGTTTATCGTCAGTCGTTATATTTTCTCTTGCTACATTTCTCTTTTCTCACGTCTCATAGTTTTGCGTTAAAAATTTCCTCCCTGTTGGCGATTTCTTGGCCAACACTCTTTGAATTCATCATGCGCCCTCGCGTTTTATCCCACATAATAATTTATTTTCACAGTCTAATAAGACGTGAAATTCTTAGGTTCGTAACCTTGCTTAACTTTTCATAATGAAGATTTAGACGATTATTGTGAACTTTTTAATAGTAGAACTAAATTTTTGTGCTTCGTGCTAGTCGAATTTTTAAACATCGCAAATCTTTTCAAATAAAATAATCTTTACGCTTAATATAATTTTCATAACTGTCATGTTACCGTCGTAGCGAAAGCAACGTTAACACATTTAAGTCAGTCGTCTTATTCCCACTTTATGCATCGTTGACAAATTTCCTTGGCCATTGCCATTTGAGCTGATTATGCGCGTTTGCGCTTGCAATAAAAAAAATAGTGTCGAATGCACTACGATGCTCTGCTGATAGGCGCTCGTCGCTTGCATGTGCGCATCAAATTTCTGTCTTTATTTTTCTCCCTTACGGTGGTTAATTTTTTGCTAGCCGTGTCCCCCGCTGTTTCATTCATGGTTATTTGTTTACTATCGGGCTTTACTATGTACCTAATGTTTTACTTGTAGAACATTTCGCTGAATTTATCAGCTGTTGAGTTCTCAACAATGAACTCTAAATGTGTAGGAATACAATCCTAAACGATATAAACAAATTCAATGTTCTACTCGATATGCATGTTTGACCGACTAAGAATTAATATTATTATGCAACGTTTGTTTGTCGGGCCCGCGCATGATGATATTGCAACTTTTCACTTGCCAGCGGGTTTGCCGCTGAATTGTATGGCGCCCCAGGTAGGCAAATTAAATTGCGCTCGCTTATGCTTATCTTGTTCTATTTAAAATTAATGATTATACTTCGCTACAATTTACTCTTTACATAAAAAAAAATCTATAAAATAATTCTTTATAAAATTATTATCTCTCTTTTTTTTTGAAAATCGTTCTTATAGAGTTAAGTCGTTTTTTTTTTCTTTTCAAACTTCTGTCGGCGTCGTTTATTTACTGTATATCGTATCACGCTGTGGTGCGTTTTTTTTAAACTCATGTCGTCCGACAAAGCATGTTGTCAAATCTATAGGCGGCTGTTATTTCTCTAAAAAAATACAAATGCAAATTCGTGAATTTAGTCATAGTAACGCTTTAATCGGTTATTATGAACTTTCTCAAGGCGATTGCCGTTTTTTATTACTGTGGTCATTTCGCTTGGAATTTCGACCACTTCATAAGGTCCTCTCCACATATTTTGGAGCTTTTGACCTGGACCAGTCGAAACATGTTTTACTAACACAAGATCTCCCCACATAGGTTTGAAGTCGTTGGAAGTCTTGTCGTAGATTAGCTTGCGACCTTCTTTACTTTTGATTAAATTGGCCTTCGCATTCGCATGCAGGTCATAAAAGATCTTTTCCATCTCTTCAGCATACGTTTTGTAGTTAATGTCATCTAGGTTTTTTCGTTTGTATATGGAGGTCGGTATGCGTGCCGCACGTCCATATAATAGGTGGAATGGAGTATAGCCCGTGGATGAATTCACGGTTGTGTTATACTCGAACATAAAAAATGGAAGAAATTGATCCCATGTGTTAGGCTTTCCGCCGACAAACTGTCTTAAATATGTTTTCAGTTCGCGATTTGATCTTTCTACTGAATTAGCCTGTGGGTGGTACGGACTAGTTGTACTCTTTTTAATCATCAAAATTTTGCACACGTCTTTCATTAGTGCGCTTACAAAATTTGTGCCGTTATCTGTAACTAGTTCTAACGGCGCACCAAATTTACATATATAATTTTTGACAAAAGTTTCCGCTACTGTATAGCTCTCTTGATTTTGCATTGGTGCAACAACTAAGTATCTGGTCAAGTCATCTTGCATGACTAGACCATATCGGTTTCCATTATCGGATTTTCATTCACCACGATATCCATATATAATTTTTCAAATGGCTCTGACGCAGTCGTAGTGATCTGCATCGGAATCTTGTTTGCTCTGCAAATTTTATTCTTTTGGCAGGAGTCGCACTGCCGGACATAATTCTCAATATCGCGCCTCATATTAGGCCAAGTAAATAATGTGCCAATTCTTTGGCGCATACGCCGTGCTCCAATATGTCCTCCTAAAGGCGCGTCGTGAAATTCTGTCAAAATCGTTTCTACCTGATCCGGCGCTACTAGTGTACGCTCGCTATCAGCATTGTATAAAATAATTTGCTTTTCTAGCTTACTTGCCAGAAATTGAATCATTTGGAGAATCTCTTGTTGTTTTATTTTTCTAAAAGAAATTAAATGAATAACCCCGGCAGCTGGGGCTTTTATTGAAACTTTCCAAAAATAATGAAAAGAATTTTCGGCAGTCGATTAATGAATTTCCACTACCGTCTAAAATGAAGCCGCCTACATTCTTATCTTTTAAATTCAGTATCCCATCTTTTACATATTCGTTCAGTCCATGTGATAGCTGATACAGTGTCTTAAGTTCCCTGTATGCTGTCCGACTGTTTAAAATGACGATACGAGCTTCGATATTTCTCTCGTTCAATATTCTTTTCGAGACTTCCACTGTCTCGCTTGGTATCAGGTCATTTGATAATGCCTGTGGAAAATCCTCATATGAAATGTCAACGAGCCGTTGCTTATCCTCATCTCCTACGACATCTGCAATGTCTATAGCACCCAAATCTTTAATTGTGCCATTCAAATCATCTAATGCGGTTTTTTGCTGCTCTAATAGGCGCTTCTGTTGACGCGTAATCATAGCTATTTGCCTCCGGGGTGCACTTTCTTGCCCCTGACATGTCCCGTCAGACAGTCTTGATAAAAAATCTGCGACTATATTCTCGCTTCCTTGTTTATATCTGATGCTGCACTCCAAACCTTCGAGCTTCAGTCTCAGTCTTGTTAGCGTTGGAGACGTCTCTTTAAGCCTCCAAATCGCTATAAGAGGTCGATGATCCGTGTAAACGATAAACTTTTGACCAAAAATGTAGTGTCTGAAATATTCTACAGCCCATACAATTGCCAGTAGTTCCTTTTCTATTATATGATACCTTGTTTCTGCACCTACAAGTGCCCGATTCGCGAATGCGATCGGCCGGTGCATGGATTTTTCATTCGACAAGACGGCACCAATAGCATAATTGCTAGCGTCCGTCGTAATAACAAAAGTGTCCTTATAATCTGGCCGGACTAAAACAGGCTCTGTTATCAGCGCGTTTCTAAGGAATTCGAACGCTTCCTGGCATTCCTTTCCCCACACAAATTTAGCGTCTTTCTTCAACAAATCATTGAGCGGTTTGCGTTTTTCCGCGATGTTAGGGATAAATTTTCCGTAAAAATTTACTGTGCCCAAGAACGATCTTATACCTTTTACGTTAGTGGGCGGCTTAAGGCTTTGTATGGCCTGTATATTTGCATTTGTGGGCTTAATGCCGTTTTCATTAATGACATGACCCAAATATTATATTTCTCTCTTTAGAAATTGGCATTTCGATGGCTCAATTTTCAAATTATGTTTACGCAATGCTTGCAGTATCTTACGCAGATTAACATTGTGATCGGCGATTGTGTCGCCAAAAACTATAATATCATCGAGGTAGACAAATGCTTTTACACCCCCGATCTCAAACAAAACAGTATTCATTAGCTTTTGAAAAGTTGAATGACTGTTCTTCAACCCCATTGGCATTCGCGTAAATTCAAAATGGCCTTTTGGCGTAGAAAAAGCCGTTTTTGCCGCATCACGGCGGTCTATTGGGACTTGATAAAAGCCCGATTTTAAATCGATGGAAGAAAAATATTTCGCTTTCCCCACATTATCCAATATCTCGTTGATAAGTGGTATCGGATATACAAAAGGTTTAGTCACCTCATTCAAAGCTCTAAAATCAACCACGATGCGATACTTTTTGTTGCCGTCGGCATCTGGTTTTTTTGGTACGCATAGTACCGGTGCATTCCAAGGACTTGTGCTAGGTTTTATTATGCCTTGCGCCTTCATTTCTTCGATTTCTTTATTTATGTGCCTTTTCGTAGCCTCAGGAAATCGGTATTGCCGCTTATTAATTGGAATCTCAGATGAAGTTTCAATCCTATGTGTCGCGGCGTCAGTAATAGTTAGCCTGTCGTCCTCAAAAAAGAAAACATCTGCATAATTTTCCACAATTGTTTTGATTATTTCGAATTCTGAGTCAGATAAATGGGCTAAGTCTAACACCTGTCGTAATTTTCTGATACGTTCCATGCCTTTTGACTCCGGTGTCAACTTGTGCTCCAATAGGTCACAATCGAGCCTTGAGTCTAGGTTTACTTCGCGCATTAGTATGTTCTCTGAATTTAATACTTTGTCTTCTGGTATTTCGTCACGGCGGGTGAGGTGCTCTTCACAACTCATGTCGTTTGATTCAATTGATTTCTCTCCGTCTATAGTGAAAATGTCTCGCAATTCATTTTGTACTAGCACCCTATTTCGAGCTGCTAAATAAACATGCCGGCTAAGGACTTCTTCCTTTGGCACGCTCCATGGGCTCATATCGTCTGGACCTGTATTTCCATACTTTTTGAAAACGATGTAATCGAAATTATTTCCTACTTGTAGGGTATGCTTCTTCAAAAATTCAACGCCGATTATTCCGTCAGATGGCAAATCATTTAATATGTGAAATTCGGTCGGGATTAGAAAATCTCCGACGATTAAATCTAGGATGACGGTTCCTAAAGTCTTTACGACTTCACGTCCGATACCCTCAAAAGTATTAGTGTTTCACGTGTTAATTGATACATTGAATCGTTTTACTACATGTGCACTTAACATAGTCGCACATGCGCTCGTATCTAGGATAAAATTTAATGTTTGCTGCACATTTTGCCGTGCCAGCAATGTAATCATAAGGTGTCGGCTGACATCAAAATAACTTCGTTTAACCACACAGACACTATTGTCTCGTATGTGGTTACACGCTGTCTCCCAGTCGGAAATTTCTATGTTGCTGGGTTCATTGGTACATCTCCGCCAGTCAACATTCTCGCATATTTCTGCGAAATCATCATTAAAATATTCTTTCGCGAATGGATCCATGATACCATGACTTTGTAGTCCGGTGTCAATCTTATTAAAATTACTTATTCCTAATGCTCTTTAGGGCGCTCGGTTTGCATTGCTGACGAGGCCCCCACTATTTATTTTTTTGGTTGCTGATGTTGATTATAATATTGGCCTGACTGATTATAACCGCCATTGTAGCCGTGACTGTTAGTATGGTAATTATTGCTACCAGATGTTCCTGCTCTGGGACCATTCACATTGTTGCTATTATTATGTTCCCGATTTGATGCGTACCCTGGCTCGTATCGCCAATCCTGTGACGCGCGATTGTTAACTATCCCGTTCCACGGTGGCGACCCGCGTGTGTTGCGGTTCCACCCATTATTTTGTCTTTGATTGTCTCGTGAATAGTTGTTGTTTCTCTGATTATTTTGGTCGTAATTGTCATACCTCGGGCTGTCTCTATTTTGATTTCTGTTATTTCTATTTGCCGGTGGCGGTCCTGGATAATTTTCTGAATTTTGTCTCCAAGAACGCTCATTATTTTCAAAATTTTGTCGCCCACCGTTATCGCGAGCATTTGTTGCGTAATTAGCCCCTTGATAATTTTCGCGGCGAAAATTATTGTCTCGCCGTTGATTGTTATTGTTCTGGCTATTGAAATTGTTTTGATAAGGTCTATTACCATTCGAATTTTCTCTTTGGCGAGCGTTATTGTTCGGCGGGCTAGATTGCCACCGTCTTCCTTGCGCGCCTTGCTGCCGCTCGAGTAAATCGAGACCACGCATTCTGTTTTCTATGTCAGCGAGCTGCTCACATTCCTCGCACTGTTCTTCTAAAAATTCCATAAGTCCATCCAAGCTCAAATTTCGCTTGCCACGGGCCATCTGTTTCAAGTGATTATTTCTTAAACCTCCTATGAAGTGCAATCGGAGACTTTTTTCCATGGCGGAGTTACCTCCACCGTCTTCATATACATCTAATAACTCTTTTATATCTGAAGCGCGTCTTTTGTATGAGTTAAATTCTTCGTTTGGCTCCTGTCGTAACGTCTCAATTTGCTTTATCACAACTTCTATCGCCTGCACAGTCCCGAATTCTTTTATCAGATTTCGCTTGACTGCTGGCCAGGTTACTGCCCTAATTCGTGGCAATGCTGCTGCAGCCTTGCCTTTTAATTTTAATAAAACTACATATATTAATGCAGTCTGAGGTTCATTATCGGGAATCTCGTCTGCGAAATGTTGAACGTGGTAGAGGAACGCCTCTAGCTCGTCCTTAGACCCATTAAATTCGGGGATGCATTGCAATGCATCGGCTTTTGGAAATTCATAGGCCATATCGTCTGGGATGTTTTCGCCAAATTTGAGTTTTCTAAGTGTCTCCTCAAATTCTCGACTCGCTTCTAGAAAGCTTTGTTTTAGTACTTGTAATTGTTCCTGAGCTGCTGTCTCGTTTGGGTCCTCGTCACTGCTATCTGACCCGCTGTCAAAATTTCCTAAACTATTTCTTACGTAAATTAATCTTTGCTGTTCTCTAGAGATCTCTGCCTCCTCTGTCTCGCCAAATCGTATTGACGATAGCACTTGGTTGGTGCGTG
The DNA here is from genome assembly GCF_029784165.1 of Wyeomyia smithii. NCBI lineage: Eukaryota > Metazoa > Arthropoda > Insecta > Diptera > Culicidae > Wyeomyia > Wyeomyia smithii. Next base: position 116,830,366 of record NC_073694.1, read on the forward strand.
AACTGCTTACCGAACTTGGTGCTCTTAATTCTGCGTTAATGAAAGCTGACGGTGCGGTTCTTTGAATCCGTGATTGATTAAGGGTGAGAAAATCAGTATCAGTGACTGAATTTGATCTCCTTTGCAATCCTTTGTAAAATCGGTTCCTACGCACGGCGTCAAATGCCGGTTCAGTAAACCTAATCTCACGTCCGCGCAATTGAATCACTCGGTCGGTCATTAATAATGTTATGGTTAAAAGCGCATCTGTTTGCTATTATAGTTGTTATTGTAAAAAAAAAAAAAAAGAAAATGAAACAAAATCACTCGGGAAAATTTCCTATGCCCCTTTGCCTTGCGGACCTGATTTACCAATATGAACGAAGTTCAATACACTCGAACGAGCGGAAACCCACTCAAAATGATATAGTATCCGTGCAATTAAAAGAAAATGCATATGAAAGCGAAATAACATTCGAACAAACGTTCTGGTATCCTAAAAAAAATTAAGAAAGAAAAACAAAATGCATCTAGAATTTAAAATTTTTCCCTCAATATTCAGGTTTTTGTTTAATTTGATTTATCGGTTATTTAGATTTGTGCTAGTATTCGCGCCTATCTGTGATATTTTAGCGGGTCGCTTACGGATGGTCCGGGCTTGCCGCTGTGCTATTAGTACGGTTTATAAGATTCGACACTAACTGCAAGCGGTGTCGTTTTATTTAAAAAAAAAGCAGTATAATATAATGTCAAAAAAAAGAGGTTAGTATTAAATGCAAGCAATTAGTTTTTTGAAAGCAAGCTGCTAAATGTAATTGACTGAACAATCATGAAAAAAATGAAAACTGCCGACCGCTGCCGCTGGCCAACCGCTGTTAGCAAACCAAAACCCAAGAAAAATTGAATCTGCCGTGCGGTTTTAATAAAATTATTTAATATTAGTGTTTCAAATGTTTCATAAATAATCTGAAAATCATGAAAAACATTCACGGCCGTACAACGTTACAACAGCTGACACTGCATAAACGTAGGTACACTTGCACTTGCCGTACGGCGGGTGTTTTGTTGGTTTAGTTTATTCACCGCTACCGTTGGTGAAAAATAACACCTTCGCTCGTGGCGCTGGTACCGCGCTGCGAGGAATAATTCTACGAAATATGCCAACAAACACTCGTCGGAATGTTCGCGCGTAAGATTTCTCTAACATGCCACGGACAAGAAGGCTGCTAGTGATAAATTCAAGCCAAGCAAAAGCAAAACGTTTAAAGTACTCACCAAATTAGCTGCGTCATCTTTTTGTCACTTAGGAATGTCACTCAGTTTATAATTTTTTTATTTGTTTGTTCGTTAAGAAACCACTGATCACTATTATTCAAACACAGAACACTCAACGCGCACACATAATAACAATTGATTAAATAACTGATTGTTGATTGAATAACTGAAATAACTAATTGTTGAACAACTGATAATAAACGTAATTGGCTCCCTAAAACATTAATTTGTATTGTGCCGTGTCAAATAAATGTTATGTGAACTGAGATTAACTTCAGAGAGTGGTTACACCCCACTTCTGACACCATAAAATGCAAAGACTTAGCTTTGCCAGGGACTTGTGATAAGCACGAAGAGTCCCTGTAAGTGCAGGGAATTAAAACATCCGCACTGATTCTACTTTGGAAATCGAATGTTTTATTAATTAACTTCAAACTTAATTCTACCACAGAACAGATATGCAACTTCGAACAAAACTCTGCAGCAAATCGGTGCCCATGCTTTCGCATTCATTTTTTGCTGTTCCATCCTACATTGATTTTACAGTGCATCGTTCGAACAGTTCGCTCCAATAGTTTGAACATGCACCAGAAAACTATTTTTTTTGCTTTAATAACCAGGCAAAAAGGTGATCTTGAATAGTTGAATCTATCAAAATCAAGTTCACAGGACCGACCGCATTTCACACATGACCGCATTCAAGAGATCTTTGAAGTGGAAATTCAGTAACAATTCACAATCAACGTCAATAGAACGAATTAAACTAAAAATCTTTCAACCATTCAAACATTGTCTAACAAATTTTCTTGGATCGTACACCTCACGACTGTTGAAACTTTTTTAACCTGTTAGTTGATTTACTTGAATATTTTCGTTGGACTTGGAAACCGAATTTCTCGATCAACGACAATATTTTTTTCTCGTACCGTTTTTTATACCTAACATTGCTAGAAATGCATATCATACGCGATGTACCAGCACTGCTTACGACATTAGGTACAATGTATAAAAATAATTGTCGTTAGTCAAGATATTCAGTTTTCAACTTGGGCAACAATGAAATTCATAAAAAATATATCTACATAAAAACCGTTGCACGTATGCGGGTGGCACTGTACGTTTATCATGAAAAGGCACCCTCGCTATACCAGCACCGGGGAGAACAAAGGATTCTCTCGACGAAAAAATGGCGAGAGCTCATACGGTCCTTTTGTTGAATGAATGGAATATAAGCGTGATGAAATTTCGAGTGTAAAATGCATTCTCTCCACCGCTAGATGTCGATACTTGAAATAAAGAGATTTTGTCTCGTTTTTGGTTCTTCAGTTGAACAGATGTGATTCTACCCTACCAAAAAGAGTCGGAGAGAAACAATTCTCTGGTCCGATTCTTCGTCCTGTCCTTGTTAATCCTAACACTTTTAATTAGTTAGTTATGCATTTGTATCTTCCGTCTCGCTCAATGTACTCGCGGACAGGCGTCACTTACTCATTCGAAAATCGCTCGGTATTCATTATTATTATTATTATTTTAGGTTATCTGCCATGTGGCCGTCATCGTTTCGTTCTCATCGGAAACGGAGCGTCGCATTTCGACTTCGAATGCTATAGAAAAAAAAATAATAAAGTATCGTTCTCTTGAAATTAGTAGAATTGCTGAGTGATTTAAGAAATGCTTATTAATCATACATGCGCGGCTATTATTTCAGAACCTGTCTGTGAGAACGGAATGTCGCGATTAATTCCTAATTCAAGAAACATGCATGGACAAGAATGATCCTGTCCATGGGAATGTAATGCAAGAGTTTATGAGAATCAAAAAATGCTTATTAATTTCTTGGAAGGCCTGTTAAAGTGATTGGACATAAGTCTGGACATCACGCGAATGAGGTCGCGACCTACATCCAACCCTTTGAACCATGCTTTCGTCGATACCTTAGGAAAAATGGAATGTAGCCACCGTCCCAGTTCATCTGAGTTCCATGATGATTGCCAGCTATTGAGTGTTCTCTGATGCAAAATGCTGTAAAATTCATCGTAAGCAATTGGTCTTTCACAAATATCCCCATCAATAGCACCCACCTTAGCTAAAGAGTCAGCCTTCTCATTGCCCGGAATGGCACAATGAGAAGGGAAGGGTTTCGATGATCCCAAGAGAGTACTGAATAGCAACAAGTTCTGCGGTGTACACGGAAGCAGGAGCATCGAGTTTGTAGGAGGCGGTAAAATTTTCGTGGAAAACACCGAAGCCAGTGGACTCATCTAGATTAGATCCGTCAGGGTAAAACCTTTTATCATAACTAACATGTTTAAACTTATTTGAAAAAATCTTAGGGATCTCTTGCGGCCGCATTTGATCCGGGATACCAATAATGTCTTCTTTCATGGTGGTGTCGAAAAATTTAGCATTGTTAGAAGTATCTAAAGGTGCGACATTGAAGGAAACGTATGAAGAAGGATTAATATTTTGAGCCATATAGTCAAAATATAAAGTCATAAATCTTGATTGCGTTTGAAGGTCGACCAACCTCTCGAAATTATCAATTACTAATGGGTTCATGACCACACACCGAATTAACAAACGGTGAGAGAGATTCCAAAACCGATGTTTCAATGAAAGAATACCCGCTAGCACTTCAAGACTCATCGTATGGGTCGACTGCATGCATCCCAGGGCAATACGCAAACAACGATATTGTATTCTCTCTAATTTTATAATGTGCGTCTTCGCGGCGGATCGAAAGCAGAAACATCCGTACTCAAGAACTGACAATATCGTTGTTTGGTATAACCTTAGAAGATCTCCTGGGTGGGGTGCCCAGGTTCCGGTTATAGTACGACGAAAATTAATCCTCTGTTGGCATTTTCGTGTCAGATACCTAATATGACAGGCCCAGGTGTATTTAGAGTCAAACCAGACCCCGAGATATTTAGCAACTAAAACCTGAGTGATCGTTTTACCCGTTAGTAGGAGCTGCAGCTGAGCTGGATTATGCTTCCTAGAAAAAACGACCAGCTCAGTTTTCTCCGGAGAGAATTCGATACCCAGCTTAAGAGCCCATTCAGACTAATTGTCTAAGGTATCTTGCAATGGTCCTTGCAGATCGTTAGCCTCGCTTCTAGTAATGGAGACAACGCTATCGTCTGCAAGATGCTTTTGTGTGCATGAATTGGCAAGATATTCATCGATGTCATTAACGTAAAAATTAACGTGAGACAGAATCAAAAGCCCCCTTAATGTCCAAAAATGCAGAAGCCATTTGCTCTTTTCGAGCAAAGGCGAGTTGAATTTCAGTAGAAAGCAACGCTAGGCAATCGTTCGTTCCTTTGCCCCGGCGGAAGCTAAATTGAGTATCTGACAGCAAACCATTTGATTCGACCCATTTATCCAACCGAATGAGGATCATTTTCTCCATTAATTTCCGGAGGCAGGAGAGCATAGCTATCGGCCTATAAGAATTGTGATCAGAGATGGGTTTTCCGGGTTTTTGGATAGCAACCCAAGCAGCACACGTTGTTACATAGCAAGCAACGTTACGCTTAATGCAACTTGCGTTAATGGTGCAAAATTACATCCACTACTTCAATTCAACTGTAAAGTAACTGAAAAAGCGCAAGAGGTGGAGCCTATATGTAACCAAAAGTCACAACGATGCTTCAGCGTACATCAGTATAACACAGTTTTATAGTGTCATTCATGTTAATAATTAGTTAACCATAACATCATGTTGCTTAACTACAACCACAATCAAGTATTTTTTATTGCTTCATATCCATCAATGAAACAAACCAACACAAATCATCAATAACCTGTTGAATCATATAGTACGTGGATTTAAGAAAAGAAGAATAAAATTTCTTTTTTTGTGTTCCCTTTTTTGCGATGCATCATGCAAAGTAGCATAGACATATTTACGTTGTTGAAAGTCTTAGGTATGGAAGTGAAATCCAACTTTAGTAAATCTCGTTCTGTGAGAAGTTAATCGTTATGCGATTCAAAATTTATCGTGAAATTGAAGCTTTTAGTGCGCATTTCTCCAAGCGCCTCTTTTAAATGGTAATTTGAAAGGTCTCGAGGATTTAAATATTATTTTGCAAGTTTGAAAACACTTTTTTATTGAAAATATGCAACCGTAAACAAATTTTCATCAAATACTAGCATTGGAAAAAACAGTCATTGAGGATTATTTGGAAAATATTCGTGTATTATACATTTGAGTTGAAAATGGCTTTCTAAAAAGGTTTTACTTTTGACGTTGACTAACGTCTATATCGAAGTTAGGCCCCTGAATTTGAAAATCTAGTAATTCAACCAGGGAAAACCAGAGAAAAGTGGTCAGGTTTTGAGCGCTTATTTTGCAGTCATCTATAATCAGGTTTTCGAGGTTTTGGCATCAATCGATCAGAAATTCTTTTACGGTTAAATTTATGTTACAAAAACAAACTTTTGTTTGAGATACACTATTGAAAAATTGGTAATTAATATCGATTGTCTAAATCATACCGCGCAGCCAATCACTACCTCTCTTCCCAAGCACAGTCGACACTAACAGATACAATCGATCTGACTTTGTTATTATTGTTGTTGTCACTTCCTGTTTCCGATGTTTATGCTGCTGCTAGCGGAAAAAAACCTTGCAAATATGCATTTTTTTGTTGGTGTTAATATTACGACAGCGGCCGGCGCCCCATAATTCTGATTCCAAAACCGCACCAGTGACATGCGGATGCTAGGTGATAGCAGCTGAAAGGAGGAAAGACAAAATAGTACCGGTCATCTCGTGCCGGTTTCACCCGTTATGCTGGTGGCTTCAGTAGTAAATCGCTACTGCAAAACACTTAAATGGCTGGAATTCTGGACGGACTAACCAGGAAACTATAATCGGCAACTGGCACCTTTTGGTGCCTCGAAATTTTGGTACAGGAGCGGCTAATTGAATTTTCTGTTTTACCAAATGCTGCTGCTAGCGGAAAAAACCTTGCAAAAATGCATGTTTGTGTTGGTGTTAATATTACGACAGCGGCCGGCGCAGCTTTCAAGAAACATTTGTCTCTACCATTCCATCATCTATGTAGCCCCGCCTTCTTTCTAATTATCTGACGAAGCCTTGGTATAAAACGTATCGTTCGAACATTTCACCCCATCAGTTTCACTACTAAACCGTACCGGATACATACGGACGCTCGGTGATAGCAGCTAAAAGGAGGAAAAACAAAATAGTAACGGTCATCTCGTGCCGGTTTGACCCGTGATGCTGGTGGCTACTGCAAAATACTAAAATGGCTGGAATTCTGGACGGAAACCAGTAAACAAGAAATCGGCAACTGGCACCTTTTGGTGCCTCGCAGTTTTATAATAGAAGCGGTTAGTTGAATTTTATGTTTTACAATTGCTGCTGTTAGCGAAAAAAAACCTTGCTAAAATGCATGTTTATGTTGATGTTAATTTCACGACAGCGCTAGGTGTTAGCAGCTGAAAGGAGGAAAGACAAAATAGTACCGGTCATCTCGTGCCGGTTTCACCCGTTATGCTGGTGGCTTTAGTAGTAAATGGCTACTGCAAAACACTTAAATGGCTGGAATTCTGGACGGACTAACCAGGAAACTATAATCGGCAACTGGCACCTTTTGGTGCCTTGAAATTTTGTTACAGAAGCGGCTAATTGAATTTTCTGTTTTACCAAATGCTGCTGCAAGCGGAAAAAACCTTGCATAAATGCATGTTTGTGTTGGTATTAATATTACGACAGCGGCCGGCGCAGGATATATTCGGCACCTGGCCCCTTTTGGTGCCTCGAAATTTTGTTACAGAAGCGGCTAATTGAATTTTCTGTTTTATTACAAAATGCTGCTGCTAGCGGATAAAACCTTGCAAATATGCATCTTTTTGTTGGTGCTAATTTTACGACAGCGGCCGGCGCCCCATCATTTTGATTCCAAAACTGCACCAGCGACATGCGGACGCTAGGTGATAGCAGCTGAAAGGAGGAAAGACAAGAGTACCGGTCATTTCGTGCCGGTTTTACTCGTTATGCTGGTGGCTGTTAGTAATAAATGGCACTGCAAAATACTAAAATGGCTGGAATTCTGGACGGACTAACCAAAAACAAAAATATATTCGGCACCTGGCCCCTTTTGGTGCCTCGAAATTTTGTTACAGAAGCGGCTAATTGAATTTTCTGTTTTACTGTTTTTTGATTCCAAAACCGCACCAGTGACATACGGACGATACGGATTTTTGTTATAAAGGTTTACAGCTATAGTAATTTGCTAGCAGTTTCGTCTAGTGCTAAAACGAACATATTGAGAATCTTCGCAATGTCTCGACACATGAACATGATCTATAAGCGCAATTCTCGGAAGCGTGCGAAGGATCGGCAGAAGACGATTCTTCCGAAGGTACGAAGAACGATTGCTGGGCAAGAACGAGATCAAGACGACATGCTAGAGGTTAAAGGTAATACGCTTTCAACTGATTGGGACGCTGGAGAAGGACCTTCGACTCGAGGTAGGAAATTCAATTCAGTTTATAATGAGGTCAGCAAGTTTTCACAACTGCATATACTTGTCGCTGTTATAACATGATTTCAAGCATATAAATTTGATAATATCTATATTATACTCGGTTTTTGTACCTCTTATTCACAGTAAGGCAGTAATGTATAGCTCTACTTACGGCTGTACATTGGCCTACCCGATCAAACGATTATAACAAACGGGTAACACAAACATATCTGAACTTGATAGAAATAACAAAGCCTGTAATATTTTCGATATGCCAGAATGGTAAAAAGTACAAAATTATATCAAATTCTGTTACCATACACTTGAATGTTCAAAAGTGTGTTTTTCTAAAGCATATTTAAAACAAAACTTGTTATTCAATCAAGAAAATATTGTACATTCTAACTAATTCTGATCTTTTTCTGCCGAAAATCTACAAAACTTGCTATAATTTGTTATAATCAGTAAATGATTTTGATAGAAATTTTGATATTTTAACTATTAACGAGACCAAATTTAGAACACAAATTGATGCGAAAAGTGCGTTACAATATATCAAGATTTGTTATAATCCAGATATTTTTGACTGATCGGGTACGGCCGGGCGAATCGGTTCGCGCCGCTTTTCGCTGCTACTATGACAGAGGCCTAACTAAATTATAGAGTTACTATAAAGTGTATTATGCCATCCATTGTTCATAAACTTTACTGATAATAACCCACAACTCAAAAATTAGAATTTTGAGGAAAACGCGTTGGAAAGTTATCTTCGAAAGTTTCGTTCAAACTTAAAAGAAAACTCGATTTCAAAATTATTAATCGTCATTCAACTTTCTGTGTCTATTGTGTACATATTATGAGCACGTTGCAGTAGTTTCAACCGTGTTTTAATTTTAACTACCTTAATCACGAAATTTTGGTTCTAGCAGCAAAAGCATTTCTACTCACAATTCTGATTTTTTGACGTTGACTAACGTCTATATCGAAGTTAGGCCACTGAATTTGAAAATCTAGTAATTCAACCAGGGAAAACCAGAGAAAAGTGGTCAGGTTTTGAGCGCTTATTTTGCAGTCATCTATAATCAGGTTTTCGAGGTTTTGGCATCAATCGATAAGAAATTCTTTTACGGTTAAATTTTTGTAACAAAAACAAACTTTTGTTTTAGATACACTATTGAAAAATTGGTAATTAATATCGATTGTCTAAATCATACCGCGCAGCCAATCACTACCTCTCTTCCCAAGCACATTCGACACTAACGGATACAATCGATCTGACTTTGTTGTTATTGTTGTTGTCACTTTCTGTTTCCGATATTTATGCTGCTGCTAGCGGAAAAAAACCTTGCAAATATGCATCTTTTTGCTGGTGTTAATTTAACGACAGCGGCCGGCGCCCCATCATTCTGATTCCAAAACCGCACCAGTGACATGCGGACGCTAGGTGATAGCAGCTGAAAGAAGGAAATACAAAATAGTACCGGTCATCTCGTGCCGGTTTCACCCGTTATGCTGGTGGCTTTAGTAGTAAATGGCTACTGTAAAACACTTAAATGGCTGGAATTCTCGACGGACTAACCAGGAAACTATAATCGGCAACTGGCACCTTTTGGTGCCTCGAAATTTTGGTACAGAAGAGGCTAATTGAATTTTCTGTTTTACCAAATGCTGCTGCTAGCGGAAAAAACCTTGCAAAAATGCATGTTTGTGTTGGTGTCAATATTACGACAGCGGCCGGCGGAGCTTTTAAGAAACATTTGTCTCTACCATTCCATCATCTATGTAGCCCCTCCTTCTTTCTAATTATCTGACGAAGCCTTGGTATAAAACGTAACGTTCGAACATTTCACCCCATCAGTTTCACTACTAAACCGTACCGGATACATACGGATGCTCGGTGTTAGCAGCTAAAAGGAGGAAAAACAAAATAGTACCGGTCATCTCGTGCCGGTTTCACCCGTGATGCTGGTGGCTACTGCAAAATACTAAAATGGCTGGAATTCTGGACGGAAACCAGTAAACAAGAAATCGGCAACTGGCACCTTTTGGTGCCTCGCAGTTTTATAATAGAAGCGGTTAGTTGAATTTTATGTTTTACAATTGCTGCTGCTAGCGGAAAAAAACCTTGCAAAAATGCATGTTTATGTTGATGTTAATTTCACGACAGCGCTAGGTGTGAGCAGCTGAAAGGAGGAAAGACAAAATAGTACCGGTCATCTCGTGCCGGTTTCACCCGTTATGCTGATGGCTTTTAGTAGTAAATGGCTACTGCAAAACACCTAAATGGCTGGAATTCTGGACGGACTAACCAAAAAACAACAATATAATCGGCAACTGGCACCTTTTGGTGCCTCGAAATTTTGGTACAGAAGCGGCTAATTGAATTTTCTGTTTTACCAAATGCTGCTGCTAGCGGAAAAAACCTTGCAAAAATGCATGTTTGTGTTGGTGTTAATATTACGACAGAGGCCGGCGCAGCTTTCAAGAAACATTTGTCTCTACCATTCCATCATCTATGTAGCCCCTCCTTCTTTCTAATTATCTGACGAAGCCTTGGTATAAAACGTATTGTTCGAACATTTCACCCCATCAGTTTCATTATTAAACCGTACCGGATACATACGGACGCTCGGTGTTAGCAGCTAAAAGGAGGAAAAACAAAATAGTACCGGTCATCTCGTGCCGGTTTCACCCGTGATGCTGGTGGCTGTTAGTAATAAATAGCAACTGCAAAATACTAAAATGGCTGGAATTCTGGACGGACTACCAGTAAACGAGAATAATCGGCAACTGGTACCTTTTGGTGCCTCGAAATTTTGTTACAGAAGTTTTGTAAAAGAAGCTTGCAATTCCCTCTACTATTTGCTTCAATGGAATATTTTTTTTTTTTATAAGAATACGGTAGTCAACGTCATGCGGTCGTGTCTTGAATACCCCCCTCCTACTTTTTAGAAAAAAATATGGCCGAACACAATGTTGCTTTAGTTATATTTTCTTGTTGCATTTATCAAGAAAATATATCCGCGGAATAACAAGGTGCAACATAATGTAGCTATATCGTTTACTAACCGCGTTATAAAAACATGAAGTTTCAACTAAGATTCAGAACACTACCTTACAATACTGCAATACTGCAGTGCTATAAGTAATAATGATTTATTGGAAACTGCACAATTCCACAACGAACCTTTTATGATCTGATTGAAATCTCGTTAATCTTCTCAAAAATTGAAAAAAAAAACAATAAAAGGAACGAATACTAACTGCATGCGAACAAATGCGTGTTGCTTACAAATATACCTGTCAAATGCCAGAATGTTGTGAACCTCTTGGCGCTTTAATTTATGTCAGCACAGAAACCGGAGCATCAAGTTACTGTTCAAATTACTGTCTTAATTTTTGTCGAAGTCATCAAACCAATCAAGCAAATCGATGCGACTCTAAAACTTGTTTTAACTGTAATTGCTTCGTTTCTCATTTTACCATCACTAAATTTTGACAGATGTAAACATTACGCAGCTAAAACACATAGAACAGATTAACAAGCGTCACATAAAAAGTCTGAAAGAAGTTTTTGAAACTATGCGTGCGTGCCACAAAATATCGCTCGAAATAAATCCCTCGTCATGCTGATATTACCAAAGTATAATGTCACTGTACAATCTGCATGCTCATCAGTGTATGGACTCTTCACTCTCTTTGGTACTGACGTTGAAATATATTTGCTGTGCTGTCGACGGCAGCGGCATCACAGCATGACGAGAGGTTTAATTCGGAAGGTTTATTTTTGTGCACACACACTTTTTATCATTTGCCTGTTATTCTGTTCTCTGTAGATAAAATCGTGCAAGATTGCAAACTATTTGAATTATTTGCAACCTATCATGCATGATTCTAGATAAAAACAATTTTTTGTGAAACACACAAAGTTAAATGCTCACGAGCAATGAAAACATCTGGTTGCACTGGCGTATTGTCTGGAAAAACATTCTGATGTACGAATCAGACACAGTATAAAATGGCGTTTTCAGTAGTACAAACGAGAAAACCTTTGTTGTCGAAACCTGCTTTAACTATTGTTCCCTCGCTTTGGGTGTCGGAAGATACCGTGAAATGGCCACCGAACAACCTTATTACTCTATCCAGGAATGAGCAGGTTTATCCCGGTAAGGAATGGAAAACACAAAAATGCAAAATTTTGGGACATCGCTCTTCGTATAAACAAGCCGAGCAACTAATTGAGTATTTGGAAGAGATAACGGATTCCGACGACGCCGTACAACAGAGCCGAGGAACGCGATGCCGACCGCCGAAAAAGCTGGAAAAAATACCAATGAATTTGTACAGCTTGAAGCCAAAAAACAAGGTATTTTCATTTGATTTATTTTTCTACGTTTCACATTCTGATCAGACTCTGTTTAACAGGCAGCGAATAATTTGTGCATCACTGATGTACAGCTCGAATTAAATGAAATAAATCCAACACCAAATATTGTTATACCAGAAGGTGCAATGGGTAAAGCGGATAGGAATTTTCATACATCAAACGATCAGGCGGACTCGATTGCAGTATGTTTTGGAAGATTTTTTTGTCTACAGTTAAATTATTTTTTCAGATAGAAAATTCCAGTCAAGCAGAATTTTATGTGCAGGATGAAACAGAATTTATTTGTATCAATGAACCGCCTTACCTGACGGAATTAGTACAAACAGATAAATCAAACGATATCGATGAGGTAAACGATCAGCAATATTATCAAATTCATGAGTCGGATAGGTTGACTCAAATTGAAACTAAAATCGATACACAGCAAGCAGTTTTGGAGAAAATACTTTGCTTTATGGCAAATATAAACAAACTTTTGGAGTATCAGCAGCCTGCACGGGAAAAAGAACATGTAGCCAAAGCTGAAAATTTTTCTGAATTCGAAAGCATGAAAAAAATTGAAACTGATGAAGAGCTACACGCGCTAGAAGAGTGTCTAAAAAATACAGAATTCGAAGGCAAATATTTCAGATATTTCCATACAGTCTATAACCTCACAGGAAAAAAAGAAGGAGCTCCCTTTTTTCGAACTGTTATAAGAAAATTAATGAATCCCACGGTTTTTTGGATTATTCATGGAAAGGAAACAGTCGTGTTAAACAAAATACGATTGAAGCAACGAAGAATAAAAGTTTCAGGGACAGTTTTCCCCACATAGTTGAATTTTTGAACCGTGTAGTTAAAGCTGCAGATTTCGAATACACCAAGGAATAAAACGAGGAGGTTTTCAGTGATTTTTTGAGACAAAAACTAACAGAGGTGAAACGATATGGCTCCGGTCAATCAGTGAAACGGGTTGCGTGTAAGCGCAAAAGAAAGATCAACGATTTATTACATACCGCAAGCACAGAAGAAGTGGTACACTCGAACGACCAGGATTTGGAAGATGTGTCAACAGACTATTGTTCGCTAATGCAATAAAATTGTTACTCAATCAATTTTGTTAAAATTTAGTGTCATTAGACACCTTGCGTTAGGGTAAACTTATCTTAGCGATGATGATTTGACGAATAAGTTTGGAAATCTAGAGAAAAGCCTGCGTGTGCAATTTTTAGTTGAAGTTTGATTGATTTATTTTATTTTAACAAATAAATATTCAATAAAAACAATACATAGTCTTTTTCAGGCGAGTTGCTTCTAGAGTTTACAATTTGAATTAATTAAAACGAGTGCTCTTGGATTGTATGAATAAGTGGTACAAATACGGCTTTGGGCATGTTGTTGTTTTGGGTACATACCATTACCATTTTGCAATACAAATCTTTTAAATCAAACAATGCAGGTTCATTAAATGTTAAGTTAGAACAATAAATCTGTAAAGAAGATGATCGAACGGGCTTAAAAAAATAATCTTTAATATTTGATAAAGAAGCTCCACATAGTTGAATAGAGTTATCGGTAGACATTTTAATAATATACTTTACAGAGACTAATTTAAAGTCTTTCGTACAAATCCAACTATCTGAAGACGATTCAGTATTAATACAAAAATCTTCAAAATGAACAAAGAGATAGACTGACGCAAAGGAAAAATCTAAAAGTGTTTGAATTTTTATATCAACATCACATAAGTTTGAGCAGCGGTGTTTCAAAGTTGGGTTTAGCCTGTTTCGTCGAGAATGCATCGTTTTTGTTTTAAGTGTAATTGATTGTTCTTCAGTTATTCTTCGCGAAATTTGCGACAAAGGTAAATTGCCACTTCGTAACATTCTTTTCAAATTATACAGTTTAGACTCAAAAGGATAAGCGTCGAATGATTCAAGTGGGCCATATCTCTCAACATCGTCAACAAGATGTACCAGATTGTGCATATTACTGCAAAACATTTGAGGCCCGTATAGTATTTTGACCCCTTTTAAAAAATCAAATATCATATTTCGTGCAATACAGTAGTTATCCCTGCTTTGATCGTATCTAGAACAAATATGAATTGCGCAGTACAAATTAAGGAAATTGTGAAATATATCTCTTTCAACAAAAAACCTGTTAATCACAACAACACTCGTATACATGAAAAATGACCTTAATTCTGTTCCCTTCCAACGCGATAAATGCTCTAAGCCTCGACCTTGACGTCTAATTTCTCTGGGTAACTTGGTAATTTTAAGAAAGTTTGAAACCTGCTCAATTTCTCTTGTTGACCATTTAGCCTTATAATTGTTCATTGTTCCTGTTTTCCAGCCACTTAAAAACCGTTTCGTAATACCTAAATCAATCAGGTGTAAAGCATCACCTATTGGAAAATCTTTAATCATATCTAAATCGTTGATTTTTTCCAAAACGCTATCAAATTTATGATGACCTTCATACTTCCTGGCACGAAAGCTTTCATCATTGCGAAGTTGTGCATTTAACTCCGGGAAAATCATCGTGTTAGCAGTAAATGAATACTCGCCTTCAGTAACACACTTCAAGCAAGAGCTATACCCGTTATGACCAATCACACCTGTACAAAGACAAAGTAAATGCAAATTATTTATGAAATTGAATTTTTATATATTTACCTCTAAGCATTGATCGGGCTGGAGTATCGCATATGAAGCACCTCAGTTTAAATGATATATTTACACCATTAGCTACTATACCGTTTGCTAGAACATCATTAATTTCCTGAACAAAAGGTTCAAGAAAAGCATTGATATCTTTAGGTTTACCTTAAATTGTATAAAACTAGGTAACTACTTTGAAAAAATATACATTTACAAGTGAGAATTACTTATTCCAGCAAAAACTCCAATAATAAAAGGCGGAATATCTCGTCTCATTTCATGAATATTTACTAATATAGGCCACAAAGAGATCGAGGAACTTTTGAAGGCCGGTAATCCATCTATGTTAATGTTGAGTGAATTTGTTGAGTTAAATTTATCAACACCTGTCAAAATTTCTGTTAAAATTTTTTTCAACCCATAATGCCAGTATTTTCCATCCTGATTATCAATTGATTGTACAATAGTTCTTCTTGAAGTTTTCACAAGTGCTCTGGAATCCGTAGGAAGAACGTTATCCGGTATATGGTGTCGTAAAATAGAAAGTAGTGGATTCAAAGCGGAGTGCTTGATTTGATATGATACAGCCCAATCTCGTAATTCTTCGCGGAAATCATACATATTTTGCTTTAGCCCGCATACATTGACTTTACTGATACAATCTTCTTCGCTACTACTCCCATTGTCTAGAGCGTCAGTTACATTTTCTTTGTGATGTTCTGGTCTGTCGACGATAACCGGGACCCTTGGATATCCTTGTACTTTTGATGGGTTTTCCTGAGACGAGAATTCTGGAGACTGACACAGTTTGATTCGATCAACAGATCCACTACAAACCAGTGACGATGGTGAATGTTTTTTACTATCTTGCACTATTTCCAACTTTTTTCTCCTGAAACTTCCATTCCGTTTTATTCTTTCCCATAATTTTTTATTATTTCTAACTGAAAAACCACTGCTGGCCATTTGCTCCATCGTTAACTTCTTATGTGAATTTGATTGTTGATTGCTGTTGCTGTTGTTAACTACGCGTCTTTTAAATGTTATCTAAACCATATTGTTATTTATTAGTTAAAATAAAGTTTCAAAAAGAATAAGCGCAGCATATTTGTGAAAAATATGTTTCTCGTCACTAAATATATACTTATACGTAGCGAATGTCTGAATAATGTGTTGAAAAATCTTAAAACTACCTAAAACCAACATCGAGTTGAGCATTAGTTCAGGATTCCAATATAGCAACCAGCAAAATTTCATGCAACTACAATACAACATGATTATAACAAATGTTGAACATTATCATTTAAAAAGATGTTACAAGTGCTGCTTGGGTATAACTTTAACCTCTCTCCAGTCGTGCGGAACAATGTTTAGTTCAAGAAACTTATTGAAGAAGCTCAACAAGCGTCTTTTTGCAGAATCGGGTAGATTCTTCAATAGGTTGAATTTAATCCTATCCAACCCTGGAGCTTTATTGTTGCACGAGAGGAGAGCCATTGAGAATTCCAACATCGAAAATGGAGGCTCTTCCGCATGGGCGTAGCCAGAATTTCAAATAGGGGGGGGGGGGGTGCAAGCCCTTCAAAATTTTAGAAGTAAAAAAATGGTACACTAAGGTCGCTTTTTACGCGGTTGTTTTTACGCGGCTTTTTTTACGTGGATTCCAGAATTTACGCGGTTTTTTTTACGCGGATTTCGAAATTTACGCGTTTTTTACGCGAATTCCAGAATTAACGCGGCACGTATCCCCCACGTAAAAAGCGACTTTAGTGTGTTTTGGAAAATACACTGGAGTCGCTTTTTACGCGGGTTGTTTTATGCTTTTTCTAAACGGGATATTTTTATAATTACGCGGATTATTTTTACTCGTTTCGGAAGATTGTTTGTACGCGGTATCAAATAAGTTTAGTATGAATATATCTAATCTAATCTTTTAAATGCGGTACAACCAACCGCGTAAAAAGCGACCCCAGTGTAGAAATAAATACTAGTCTTTAGTGATTGTTACATCAAGGCAACCAGTGAAAAGTTGTCCTTGACATCAGAGTGGAAGATTTGATTATTCTTTGTCCAACCTCGAATATAAATAGATGTTCTTCACTAAAAATTCTGAATTTCATTCAAACCTTTGGACATATTATTTTGGCGACGAGGATCTCAAGAATCCACAAACATGGCAGAAGATAGAGTTGATCAGCAGCCGCAACTGGGAATTCAAGATATGATTCACAAGAAGGCCCAAATTTTACAGCGGATAGCGGTCCAGCAGCAGCAGCGTCAGTATCAAACCCCGGAGCAGATTTTGGAGTCCCTCTCTTTCAAACATCATAGAGTTTGTCTTCGACGAAGAAAACGGAGTTACGTTCGGGCGTTGTTGTTTAACCGCTTCCAGGACCTCTTCGAGAACGATGCAGGCCAGCTGAATGATGCGGCGAAGGTACGTTTACTTCTCCGGAAGCTGGACACCCATTCGCACAGCCGCTATCTCAACTCCATCCTGTCAAAGCTTCCCAAGGACGTGAAGATTGAAGACACAGTCAAGATTCTCAATAAAATCTTCGGGCATCAAACGTCAAACGTTCCGGAAGCGGTTCATGTGTCTTTTCACGTTTGTTGTTGACCATCTGCCGATGAAAACTCAGCAAGCAGACTCAACCGCTGTTCAATTATTGTTGACCTCAGCCAGGTTTTTACCCGACGTAATGTGCTGAACGAGCATTCAATCGTGCATGTTTCCATGGTAGAGCCAGTGCAGTTTTAACTGCTTTCTCAGTCGCAGGGAAGAAAGAACGGGCTTTAGCTAGCAGGTCTATATAATCCAACTCTTCCAAGTTCTTACAGTCTGCTCTCATACTGCTACAATATTGATACAAAACTTCCGCCTCTCAAACAAAATTGTCAACTTCATAAAAATTTACGAAATTTTCGGTTTCGCGCTTGAACTCTTCCAACGACATGCGTATTACGTTAGCGGGATGCAGCAAGGATAACGCGTAGACAGGTGCACTATCTTGATTGAACCGTGCTTCCAGTGAGTTTACAAGATAATCAAGGTAAGGAATTATCACAGCTCGGTTCCAATACTCCAAGCTAGTTGATGCAGGCGGATTTGCTTGGTACTTTTGCAGCTGCAATATTCTTGGTGGATCAACTGAAAAACCTGTGTAATTCCACGCATCATAGCGCAAGCATTTCAATCAATTATTTCTGATCTGGCTGATACTTTACACACATGTTTCTATGGGCTAAAGATGTCGTTTTGTGCTATTCGAGTTATTGAAAACAAAATTCTGCACCAATGTCAACATTCAGGGGGGGGGGGGCAACGGCCACCCTGCCACCCCCCCCCCCCTGGCTACGCCTATGAGTCCACAATATTAAAGAATTTCAGAAACCCTGATTCTTTTGTATTCTCTGGTCGACAAGTGGGCACACGGGAGGTTTTTGATGCCCCAGGAAGCGGTGGGTATTCCTGATTTGATAATAAGTTCTGAGAACCAGGAGGTACCTGCTTCGGTTTTTCTTCACCGCTTCCTTTTTGTGTAGGTTTATTATCCATTCCGTTAGGGGTTATCTTGCGGCCTTTGCGAGAGAGATTAGGAGAATTGAACATTCTTCTCTTCCTAGATCCCTCTGGCAAAGTATAAGAACACCCTTCGACGGGATCGTCTGATGTACCCTCATCGGTTGGCAAAAAGGAAAAGATGTTTCCTGTCGAGGGTGGCTCAGCTCTCTTCAGCATTTCTGCAAAATAGCGCTTCCTTGAGGGAACGCTTAATTTTTTCCTCGCGCTGTTTGTACGCGGGACATGCCGAAAGGTCATGCCGAGTTCCCTCGCAGTAAAGACACTTTTCAGTATCCTCACTGCAAGTGGTCTCAGCATGATTGCCTCCGCACTTGCTGCAGCGTGCCTTGTTGCAACAGTAGGTGGCTGTGTGACCTAACTGCTTGCAGTTATGGCAGTGATTGACCCGCGGTACAAACAGGCGTACAGGTAGACGAACCTTATGCAAAAGGATGTAGTTCGGCAGTGCAGATCTAGCAAATGTTACTCGAAAGGAATCCGAAGGAAAGAATTTCTTCTTTTCTTCATCGATGGACTTTGAATGTAATTGCTTGACATCCAATATCTTTACATCTTGCATCATTGGGTTCTTAAAACAGCCAACCCCATGACGCAAAATGTCATCGACAGTGAGATTCCCTTCGGTATCAACACCGTCGATCTCTACATCCTTGGCAGGGATGTGCACGCGATACTCTCTCGTGAAGAGCTCGCAGCAAGCAATTGCGTTTGCTTGCTTCAAGCTATTCACGACAACTCGCAGTTTGTTCGGCCTCACCTTGGTGATTTCGGTTACGTCCGAAAACCGTTCTGTCAGGTCCTTGCCAATGCGCAAAACATTCAATGGTTTCTTTATGGGCCGGAAGTAGACAGCGTACGGGCCCTTAAACTCATCCGGGTAAGCTTTTATACGAACGTTAGCTAACACGTTCGGATTTGGTGGACTAGGTGCAGGGGATGGCAGTAGAGATGGAAGCGGGGAGCTGCGGGGTGATATTTCAATCACATTTCCATTCGTTTCAACGTCTAGGAACAATTCCACCTGCATGTTGTCCATGTCGTTCATGTTTGCGGGAGCAATATGCTCTACCGCACACTAACGGTAAACAACCATGTATAAATGGGGTACCAAGTTGAAATGATTAAATGAAAAAACAATTTGTTCAAGTAGGATGAATTAAAATTTAGAAAAAGTCACTCGTATTCTGTTTTCTGTTCTGTATTCTGTTTTTAATATTTTTATTCATTTATTCTTTGCCCATTAAGGTAAAAAATAAATGAATAAAAATAACAAGAACAGAATACTTCACCGAATATCCAGGTCGGTTTTATTTTTCAGCTGCCGTGTCCTACACGCAACCTTGTGGATGTCCGAGGATGATCACTATCCAGTAGCTGATCCGTACTGCTAGCGGGGTATCCAGATCCCGGCGGTGAGGGAAGGGGATTTGCTTCTGCTGCTATCGGTGTCAGCAGCTGCTTCTCGGTGCTGGTAGCGGGGTATCCAGCACCCGCCGCTGCGGGGAAGTTGAACTGCTTCTAATGTGCAGGCTATTGTCACTACAGCACCGTACAGTATTTCGTGTGGTTTATTGTTAAGTGCGAGTCGTAGCTGACTGAAAAAACAACGTCTATTCGCCACGAAAGCAGAAACGGCACTGATACCTGATACCCTGTGTCCTTGCATTTGTATAGTTTGATGAACTCAATTTATTTGATTAATTTTCTGGGCAACCATGTGTCATATCTTTCACATTTAATTTATGTCATAATTTTGAGAAAAATGAACCGCAAAATACGTATTTCATTGACTTTGGAGAAAATTTTTCTTATTATTCGTGCTGTTGAAATAGTAGGAGGGTAATATTCAAGACACGACCGCATGACGTTGACTACCGTATTCTTATATTCCATTGAAGCAAATAGTAGAGGGAATTGCAACGCTTCTTTCACAAAACTTCTGTAACAAAATTTCGAGGCACCAAAAGGTACCAGTTGCCGATTATTCTCGTTTACTGGTTAGTCCGTCCAGAATTCCAGCCATTTTAGTATTTTGCAGTAGCCATTTATTACTAACAGCCACCAGCATAACGGGTGAAACCGGCACGAGATGACCGGTACTATTTTGTCTTTCCTCCTTTCAGTTGCTAACGCCTAGCGCTGTCGTGAAATTAACATCAACACAAACATGCATTTTTGCAAGGTTTTTTCCGCTAGCAGCAGCATTTTGTAAAACATAAAATTCAACTAACCGCTTCTATTATAAAACTGCGAGGCACCAAAAGGTACCAGTTGCCGATTATTCTCGTTTACTGGTAGCCCGTCCAGAATTCCAGCAATTTTAGTATTTTGCAGTAGCTATTTATTACTAACAGCCACCAGCATAACAGGTGAAACCGGCAAGAGATGACCGGTACTATTTTGTTTTTCCTCCGTTTAGCTGCTAACACCTAGCGTCCGTATGTAACCGGTACGATTTAGTAATGAAACTGATGGGGTGAAATGTTCGAACGATACGTTTTATACCAAGGCTTCGTCAGATAATTAGAAAGAAGGAGGGACTACATATGTGATGAAATGGTAGAGACAAATGTTTCTTGAAAGCTGCGCCGGCCGCTGTCGTAATATTAACACCAACACAAACATGCATTTTTGCAAGGTTTTTTCCGCTAGCAGCAGCATTTGGTAAAACAGAAAATTCAATTAGCCGCTTCTGTACCAAAATTTCGAGGCACCAAAAGGTACCAGTTGCCGATTATATTGTTGTTTTGACGTTGGACTAACGTCTATATCGAAGTTAGGCACCCGAATTTGAAAATCTAGTAATTCAACCAGGGAAAACCAGAGAAAAGTGGTCAGGTTTTGAGCGCTTATATATCAATCATTTCTTCTCAGAATTTCGAGGTTTTTGATGCCAAAACCTCAGAAATTCTTTTAAGGTTGAATTTATGTAACAAAAATAACCTATTGTTCGAGATACACTATTGAAAAATTGATAAATCACATCGATTGTCTAAATCATACCGAGCAACCAATCACCACCTCTCTTCACAAGCCCAGTCGACACTAACGGATACAACCGATCTGACTTTGTAAACAGTTTCGCAGTTTTCAACCAATAACGAGCTCGCTTTCGGTAGCTGCAATAGGTGTTTCAACACCGTTTTAAAATGTTTCTTTTATCATTACCACTAAACAGATTCTGAACACCAATGGCTTGATTGATAGGGGAAATATTGCGCAAGATTGTCATATAATAATTTAAATATGTTTTCGATACTAATTTAGTTAAAAGTTGTGTTAAAAGTCGTGCACATTCAACCAATCACAAGCTCGCTTCTCCTTTGCTCGCGGATGGATTTTTGCTTTGGGCTATATAATAGCCTGCGTCGTCTCATAGCAGTCATCAGTTAACAAGTGAAAGGCCACTAGAACGGTCCTGAATAATCAGCAGCGGTGGCTGATTCCAGTGGCGAAACTGAGCTGCAGCAGAACCAGAGCAGGGTGGTATCAGGCAGCAGCGGCGGAGGTAGTGGGCAGCTGCATTTCGGCATTCAGTTCGGTTCCCCTTCGATCTGAGTTGGACCCCACCAGGGGTAATCCAATTCAGATGTCGTTGGGTGAAACAGCAAGAAACTGCACGAGCCACCACCGCCACTAGGAAAGCAACCGCCATTTAGTGTGTGTGTGCAGTGTGCACATATAGCGTATGTGCATCTGCATTGATGACATTTGCGATGATAAGGATGGCGCTGTTGCGTGTGTATGGCTAGCTATAGCGTGTGTAAGACATTAGCATGTGTAGCATATTATGGCTATTGCGTGTATATCTTCAGCGTGTGTACGGATAGTTATAGCGTGTATGTGGATAGCTGCTGCGTGTGTTATAGTTATAGTTATAGTGTTATAGTTATAGTTATAGCGTATGTATGGATAGTAATAGCACATGGTTGGATAGCCTATGCGTGTGTATAGATAGTTGTATCGGATGTATGGATAGGAATAGCTACTGCGTGTGTATCAATAGTTTTAACGTGCGTATAGATAGTTATAGCATGTGTGTGGATAACTATAGCGGGTGTTTATCGAAGATTATTATTGTCATTAAAAATATTAAAACGTCTTAACGAACACAGTTGTGAATTTGAATTTACAGCAGCGATTTTAACTTCTTCAGCCAGTCTTTATTCATCGAGGAAAAATTACTGCCTACACCCAACGCAAACGGGGAATATTTCATTACTTTTGGGCAATTTTTTATTACTTTTTGTGTCTTATGACTGCGCATTATACACAAAAAGTAACAAACAAAAAGTAATAAAAATTATGACGGCCACACGCTTGTATGTGTTTCTGCAAGAGAACATACAGCCAAGCACCGCAATGCATGTGTTGGCAAGACTTCACTCGCTGCATTTGTATTGATGCAACGATCTGGTTCATTTTTGTCTCCCTTCATCCACACATAATCAGAATCTCAACCGTCAACCTCAAATGTCCAATTAGAAACACTTTCGTTTCGTTGTATATTCAAACAGGTCCAAATGAGTTTCCATGAACCAATGATTATGTGCTGTAAATAGCTTGCAAGAAAGCGAATGTTTTTATTTTTCTCTAACGCAGTTTACAGATCGTGATGTCATTTTAAGGCACATTTCAAGTCTTTGAATTCATCAACGTTTGCATACTCTATGACGGGGAAAATGTTGCTTGGCAGCTCTTGTCATATTTTTTCGCTACTCCGTATGCATACAACAAGCGAACTAATACACGCCCACCGGATGAATTGGAGATTGAAAAAACTTGTAACATGTGCAACTTATGCGACGGTGTGTGATTTTTTTTACTTGAGGTGGAAAGGCAGCATTTTTCGACTGAAAAAACGTTGCATGTGGTTGAAACGACCATTATTAGATAGTCGTACTCTCATAACACGTGCTAAACATATGACAGTATGTGTTGTTACTTGACTGGGGAAGAATTTTGTTGCTTTTTTAGTAATGGATTTGTTACATAAAAGGTAATTTTGCGCTATTGCTTCTAAAGTAATAAGGAAAAGTTTTGCGTGTATGAATGATTAACACTTATTTACTATAAATTTCATTTAGATCAAAACAGGTTCTTTTGAGTATCATAAATTATTGGTAAAAAAAGTTTTCATTCATTAATTTTTCGTCTTTGTTGCTCGGTGCGCGCACACAGAGAAAGAAACAAACTTGTCGATATCGTGAAAAATAACAAAACAATTAGAAATGCTCTAAATCACAATTGAAGAAGTTAAGATATTTTCCTGTCACTCGCCGAAACCTTGATAACAACTACCGAAAATTGAACTCTTGCTATATTAGGTTATTGAAATAAACGTTTTTTTTAGTACATGAAGTTATATGCTGGGCAGGAGCTAACCTAGCATGAGTTTTATCGATTTAATGTCAAACAATTTTTAAATTTAAAATTTTCGTTTGAATCGTTCTGGGCTCCAGTTTCAGATAGTTTCGTCAAGTTTGCTTTTTGCTTAGATAGGAAAATTTTACCAATTCGCTCAATTAAATTGTCTTGGTAGTGCAGCTACGAACAAAGGTGTGATTCGAATATGTATGAAATGACAGCGATTTAATAAAAGATATCCATTCTCTCAGTATATATTATTATTTATAACGTTTTAACGTCTCAGCATTCAGAAATGCACTGTTAGATAAAATTGCAGCAAATACTAAAGTTGCAATTCTCTCTATTATTTGTTTTAATGGAATATAAGAATACCGTAGTCCAACGACATGCGGTCGTGTCTTTAATACCACCCTCCTACTTTTTTGGTTAGTCCGTCCATAATTCCAACCATTTAAGTGTTTTGCAGTAGCCATTTACTACTAAAAGCCACCAGCATTACGGGTGAAACCGGCACAAGATGACCGGTACTATTTTGTTTTTCCTCCGTTTAGCTGTTAACACCTAGCGTCCGTTTGTAACCGGTACGACTTAGTAATGAAACTGATGGGGTGAAATGTTCGAACGATACGTTTTATACCAAGGCTTCGTCAGATAATTAGAAAGAAGGAGGGGCTACATGGATGATGAAATGGTAGAGACAAATGTTTCTTGAAAGCTGCGCCGGCCGCTGTCGTAATATTAACACCAACACAAACATGCATTTTTGCAAGGTTTTTTTCCGCTAACAGCAGCATTTGGTAAAACAGAAAATTCAATTAGCCGCTTCTGTACCAAAATTTCGAGGCACCAAAAGGTGCCAGTTGCCGATTATATTGTTGTTTTTTGGTTAGTCCGTCCAGATTTCCAGCCATTTAAGTGTTTTGCAGTAGCCACCAGCATTACGGGTGAAACCGGCACGAGATGACCGGTACTATTTTGTTTTTCCTCCGTTTAGCTGTTAACACCTAGCGTCCGTATGTAACCGGTACGACTTAGTAATAAAACTGATGGGGTGAAATGTTCGAACGATACGTTTTATACCAAAGCTTCGTCAGATAATTAGAAAGAAGGAGGGGCTACATAGATGATGAAATGGTAGAGACAAATGTTTCTTGAAAGCTGCACCGGCCACTGTCGTAATATCAACACCAACACAAACATGCATTTTTGCAAGGTTTTTTCCGCTAGCAGCAGCATTTGGTAAAACAAAAAATTCAATTAGCCGCTTCTGTACCAAAATTTCGAGGCACCAAAAGGTACCAGTTGCCGATTATAGTTTCCTGGTTAGTCCGTCCAGATTTCCAACCATTTAAGTGTTTTGCAGTAGCCACCAGCATTACGGGTGAAACCGGCACGAGATGACCGGTACTATTTTGTTTTTCCTCCGTTTAGCTGTTAACACCTAGCGTCCGTATGTAACCGGTACGACTTAGTAATGAAACTAATGGGGTGAAATGTTCGAACGATACGTTTTATACCAAGGCTTCGTCAGATAATTAGAAAGAAGGAGGGGCTACATAGATGATGAAATGGTAGAGACAAATGTTTCTTGAAAGCTGCGCCGGCCACTGTCGTAATATTAACACCAACACAAACATGCATTTTTGCAAGGTTTTTTCCGCTAGCAGCAGCATTTGGTAAAACAGAAAATTCAATTAGCCGCTTCTGTACCAAAATTTCGAGGCACCAAAAGGTACCAGTTGCCGATTATAGTTCCCTGGTTAGTCCGTCCAGATTTCCAGCCATTTAAGTGTTTTGCAGTAGCCATTTACTACTAAAGCCACCAGCATTACGGGTGAAACCGGCACGAGATGAGCGGTACTCTTTTGTATTTCCTCTTTTCAGCTGCTATCACCTAGCGTCCGCATGTCACTGGTGCGGTTTTGGAATCAGAATGATGGGGCGCCGGCCGCTGTCGTAAAATTAACACCAACAAAGAGATGCATATTTGCAAGGTTTTTCCGCTAGCAGCAGCATAAACATCGGAAACAGAAAGTGACAACAACAATAACAACAAAGTCAGATCGATTGTATCCGTTAGTGTCGACTGTGCTTGGGAAGAGAGGTAGTGATTGGCTGCGCGGTATGATTTAGACAATCGATATTTATAACCAATTTTTCAATAGTGTATCTCAAACAATAGTTTGTTTTTGTTACATAAATTTAACCGTAAAAGAGTTTCTGATCGATTGATGCCAAAACCTCGAAAACCTGATTATAGATGACTGCAAAATAAGCGCTCAAAACCTGACCACTTTTCTCTGGTTTTCCCTGGTTGAATTACTAGATTTTCAAATTCAGGGGCCTAACTTCGATATAGACGTTAGTCAACGTCAAAAGAAAATCTTTTAATTGCTCGAATAACCGAACAGTTTGATGCTCATAGAACGTGAATCAAAAAATTATAAAATCTAGCGGTTATAAAATTTCACATAAATAGGTATTAGACTCTCCTAACTCTGCTATAGTATGGGCAGTACAAATCATATTGCTATTGCATGTATAATTGCTGTGATGAAGTTCGCGAAAATGCTATGAAGAAAAATATTATGAACTTTTTTTTTGTTTATTCATTTGTATATTGAACTTATATTCCATTGAACTATAAAAGCGCCTCATTTTACTCAAAATATCATAAATTTCAATTGAATCCAAAAGCACTGCATTGCGTTTTTATCCGGGTACCTTGGAAATTGAAATCCTTTTCATCCGGTTTCGATAGTTTTAGCACCAATAGATTCAGTAACTTCTCTTCTTTGAATTCAGCGTCAATGGTGCTCCGGAAGAACTTTCTCATTACTGAAAACCGCTTTTTGGGGATATGTTCCAAAACGAAGAAATTCTAAGAATATTTGAAAACAATCTTACAATTATTAGTTCAAAGTTTACAAAATTATTTTCACAGGCCATTTTTATGGTTTTGGGTGATATTAAAATATGCCTCCATAATGGTCATCCAAAACAAACTCCACCGGGGCTTTTAGTGGCCAAGTATTTTCTTCGTCTGGCAGATCAAGTTGCTAGAATGGGATCTGAAGAATGCATAGCACGATAAAAAACATCCGCAAAATTCGCAGCTCTAGATTTAGGGTAAAGGGAACAAAAGTTGACTCATTCTACAAAATGGATTTTAAAGGTGAAACTATGAACTTTCATCCTAAACGTGTTGTTGTTGCATATATGTGCAAACAAGGGAGTAGGGTGCCTCCAAAAACTGTCATTTTAGAGCGAAAAAATAACTGTAACTTTTTTCTCTGAAAAGTTAGCAATTATCTATAAGTGTCAAAATATGCAGTTTCTTACGCCCTAAAAGTCACTCGAACACCGCTTTCAAATCCGAATAAAGCTGAAAAAACTAGAGCAATAATAGTGTTTTTTTAAGACCCACCCCGAATGAATTTGTAAAACTTGCCCTAGAACAGTGAAAAAACGAGATAGAGCAATAGTTTTTTAACAAAGTTTCATGAAATCAAATTAGCTACAATTTTGTGGAAGACAATATTGCTCTATTTCATAAGATAAAAAAGTTACAATTTTTATTTTGAGTACAATAGGACCACCCTAGTCATACCAAAAGATAGATTCCTCTTAGTAGAGTAACTATCTATAAGACATGAAATTTCTAGCATTTATGGTTTCCGATTTACAGATTTTTGTCGTGAAATTTCACTATTCCGACCATAGTGTGCTGAGTCGAGAAAATTTCCAGCTTGAAATGATCCTCGACTCGATCGGGAATCAAACCCGATATCACAACCGTGTGGGAGAGCTAGCCGACCGACATCGCTAACCACAGAGCCACGGAAACCACCAATATACCTGATCCAATTAAAAATTTTCTAACAGCATTCCTCAAAACAGTTAGATCATTCTTGAAGCAGTTGACTGCCCAATGAATGCTAATTCATCTGCAAATGTAAAGGATTCTTTCTCTATTTTTAAATAAATAAAAACAAATGCGATGCTTTTTTTGTGACACGTGGCTTTTTTGTTAGGGAATTAAAATTACGTTGTCCATTAATGTGAACTTTTCTAATAAAAGCATGGCTTACTTTAAACATTGATCTTAACTTCCATGATTTTAATATTATCCGCCTCATATGGCGGAGTGCTTTTAGAAATTAGGTAAGGCACAAGGCACAAGGCACAAGGCAAGGTAAGGAGCGTTTTATTGCCTCAATACACACACACATATATATATATATATATATATATATATATATATATATATATATATATATATATATATATATATATATATATATATATATATATATATATATATATATATATATATATATATATATATATATATATATATATATGTATATATATATATATATATATATATATATATATATATATATATATATATATATATATATATATATATATATATATATATATATATATATATATATATATATATATATATATATATATATATATATATATATATATATATATAGATATATATATATATATATATATATATATATATATAGATATATATATATATATATATATATATATATATATATATATATATATATATATATATATATATATATATATATATATATATATATATAAGTGGGTGGAAGATATATAAGGGTGGAAGACATCGCATTTCGATGCCGAGGTATTTGCAGAAGCAATGAGAAGAGAGCGCGAGGGGGGCAGTTGGCTCCGCCCGAGTGCTGACCAATTAGTTGCCACATTATCGCGGGCGTGCGACGCCACCATGCCTAGGACCCGCCAACCTAGGAATGGTAAGTCACCGGTATACTGGTGGACCGACGCGATAGCGGACCTCCGTAGCGCGTGCCTCCGTGCAAGACGGATGTTGCAACGTGCACGTACCGATGCAAGATCGGCGCTTAAAAGTGCGATAAAGGCGAGCAAAAGGGCCTGCTTCGATAGGCTTTGCGCGAGTGCCAATACGAATCCGTGGGGCAACGCCTACAGAGTCGTAATGGCGAAGACCAAAGGCGTGTTGGCGCCTGCAGAGCGATCACCAGCGATGCTGGAGCGTATCATCGAGGGACTCTTTCCACGACACGAGCCAAATCCTTGGCCTCCGGTTGCTGAGTCTCACGTCCGACGTTCCAGTATCTCAGACACAGACCAGGGATGGTCGGCCAACCTGCCGGGCATCCAATCCATGAGAGACGGCAGCCGTGCAGAGGTTGTGGAGGAGGTAAGGGTTACGAATGAGGAACTCATCGTGATCGCCAACTCCCTAAAGGTGAGCAAGGCACCGGGACCGGATGGAATCCCGAACTTGGCCATCAGGACGGCCATGAAAGTGGCCCCCGATCTATTTCGAGCAGTCATGCAGAAGTGCCTGGATGACTGCCTCTTTCCGGACAGGTGGAAGCGACAGAGATTGGTGCTGTTGCCGAAGGCTGGGAAACCGCCAGGGGACCCATCGGCATACAGACCTATCTGTCTGCTGGACACTACGGGCAAGGTGCTTGAGAGGATTATCCTCAACAGACTGGTGAAGTACACAGAGGGTGTAAACGGTCTGGCAAGTAACCAGTTCGGCTTCCGGAAAGGTAGATCCACGCTGGATGCTATTCTCTCTGTCACCAAGACGGCAGAGGTAGCACTCCAGCGCAAGAGTTGGGGCATTCGCTATTGCGCAATCGTCACGCTTGACGTGAAGAATGCATTCAATAGCGCCAGTTGGGACTCCATAGCGCTCGCGCTTAGGAGCATCCACGTACCGGTGTCGTTGTACAAGATTTTGGAAAATTATTTCCAGAATCGGGTACTAGTTTACAACACGGAGGAGGGTCAGAAGTGCGTCCCAATCACCGCAGGGGTACCGCAAGGTTCCATCCTGGGCCCGGTGTTGTGGAATGTCATGTATGACGGGGTGTTGAAAATAAAGTTCCCTGTAGGGGTTGTGATCGTCGGTTTCGCAGACGACATCACGCTAGAGGTCTACGGCTAGTCGATCGAAGAGGTCGAGTTGACGGCCGCGCACTGCATACGCAAGGTCGAAGACTGGATGCACTCTAGGAA